>NC_059261.1:4204043-4209043 GCF_017591435.1 Portunus trituberculatus | reverse complement strand
CCAGATCGACTAACCAATTTCCCTTTTCAACCAAGAACTTCCTTATTTCTTATGTTGAGGAGTTAAGATTATACAAAACACTGAATTATTTATACATATTCAGGGTCAAAACACGAAATTATTTATTCACATTTAGGGACAAAAAACGTAAGAGCTAATATTTCTCTCCATAATTTTCCCTTTTTAGCGATTTTTCTTCCCTGTCATAGTCAAAATTCCTCTAAAACAAAGTAATTTCCCTGCATCTGTCACCTCTGCTTATAATTGCCACAGAAATGATAACCCGGGGTCTTTAGAGTTTGTCCTGCTAGCAATGTAGAAATCTCGACACCTTCAGTATTGGAACGTATTTCTCCTCCAGTTTTTGGTATGACTAATTCTATGGACATGAGGAAGGGTCTATGGAGGTCAAAAGATTAATGGCCACAGTCTTTACTATTTTAATCCCCACATGAGTTTCTGAAGCTGTATAAAGTCATTAAATAGTAACCAGAATGAATATAGAAACACATCCTGGTACATCGCTCAAGCTAGGATTAAAAACAAAAATCAAAAACATCTTTACTCTTGTAGCCTCATCACGAATATTTTCCATTGCCACAGATATAAGAAGTTGGGCTTTTCAATATTGTTTTAGCTGTTAATGGTGCAAAAACCGTGTTAATCTGTCACTAGAATCGTAAAAATATCCTTAGTAATCAATGTAGCTTCACCGTGAGTATTATCAAGAGTGTTTTTGTTGTTAATAAGGGAAATAATCTGGGTTATCTGTCACTAGAACCGTAAAAATATCCTTAATAATCAATCTAGCTTCACCATGACTGTTTTTCCATTACCACAGAGACGATTAGCCAAGTTCTGAAGAGTTTTTGCTGTTAATAATAAAACACACACACACACACACACACACAATCTCTCACTAGAACCGTAAAAACACCTTTCAGAACCCATATACTTTCACCAAGAGTATTTCAAGAGTGTTTTTGCTGTTAACATTGAAAAAAAATAAAAATCCACTTAATCCTTCACTAGAACCACAAAAAAACATCCTGAACTTTATCACGAATATACTTTATTGCCACAGAGACGGAGCTAGGCTGTTAATAATGAAAAAACTACCTTAATCTGTCACTAGAACCGTAAAAACAGCCTTGAGAACCGGTATAGCTTCACCAAGAGTATTTTTAAGAGAGTTTATGATGTTAATAATGACAAAAAGACTTAATCTGCCACTAGAACCGTAAAAAATCATTCCTAATAATCTTTGTATCTCCACCACCACTAATTCCATTGCCACAGACGATTAGCCTAGTTCCTGGCGTGCTTATGCTGTTAATAATGAAAAACACAACACTTAATCTACCACTACAACAATAAAAACACCTTTAATAAGCCATGAAAACACCTTAGACTATTTCAAGAGTGTTTTTTTGCTATTAATGAAAGAAAAAAGACCTTGCTGATGTCAGTAGAACCGTAAAAACATCTTTAATAACCTATACAGCTTCACCAAGAACATTTCAACAGTGTATTCTGCTGTTAATGCAAAAAATAGTCTTAATCCTTCACTACAACCTCAAAAAAAAAAAATCTTTAACTTTATCAGAGACGATTAGCTGGGTCCTTGGAGTGCTTATGCTGTTAATAATGACAAAAACAACACTTAACCTGTCACTACAACCGCAAAAAACACCTTAGAAAATCAGTGTAGCTTCGCCAAGAGTATTTCAAGAGAGTTTATGGTGCTAATAATGATAAAAAGACTAGAATCGTAAAAAAAAACATCCTTTATAATCCTCATTGCTTCATTGCGACTATTGTTATTGCCACAGAGACGATTACCTGGGTTCTGAAGTGTGGTTTTTGCTGTTTATAATGGAAGACAACACTTAATCCTTCACTAGAACCATAAAAACACCTTTGAAAACCCTTAAATCTTCACCTAGAGTATTTCAAGAGTGTTTTTTTGCTATTAATGAAGAAAAATGGACTTTGATGTCAGTAAAGCCGTAAAAACACCTTTCAAAACCCGTGTAGCTTCACCAAGAGGGTTTCAAGAGGGTTTTTGCCGTTAATAATGAAAAAAAAGTCTTAATCTGCCACAAGAACCATAAAAAAAATCATCCTTTATAATCATTGCAACTTCACCACGACTATTCCTTATTGCCACAGAAATTATTAGCTAGGTTCTTAGACATTGTTTCCTGTTGATAATGAAAAGAAAAAGGGCCTTAATATGTCACTAGAACTATAAAAACACCTTTAATAACCCATACAGCTTCACCACGAGGATTTCAAGAGTACTTTTGCTGTTGGTTATAAAAAAAAAGTCTTAATATTTTACTAGAACCATGAAATTAGCCTTGCCAACTCATACAGCTTCACTAAGAGGATTTTAAGAGTGCTTTTTTCAGATAATAATGAAATAAAAAGCCTTAATCCTTCACTAGAACCATAAAAACACCATTGCCAACCCACGCATCTTGAGGAGGAGTCTCTGGAATGTAGTGTAGAGGAGGTGCAGCGCAGTGTTTCAGTGTGTGTGTGTGTGTGTGTGTCAATGTTTGCCTTCCCGCACCCTGACACAGCAAATTATCCTGTCTTGCCTAACTACCCTGTCTGTCTGTCTGTCTGTCTGCTTCCCTGCCTTCCTGCCTGTCTGTTAGTCTGTCTGCCTGTCTGTTTGTCTGTCTGCCTGCCTGCTTTCCTCCCTGCTTACCTGTTTATCTACCTTCCTGCCTGTCTGTCTGTCTGTCTGTCTGCCTGCCTGCTTATCTATGTACCTTCCTGCCTGTCTGTCTATCTGTATGTCTGTCTGTCTCCCTGCCTGCCTATCTATCTACTTTCCTCCCTGTCTGTGTGTCTGTCTGCCTTCTTCCCAGCTTGCCTACTTACCTGCTTGCCTAACTGCGTCCTAACCTTCCTACCTCCCTGCCTGCCTACTTCCTCGTCAGCCTGCCTACCTGCCTGTTATTCCTAGCGGCGCCCAGGGACAAGCCAGGCTGTGCACACTAAAGCCAGCCTAGGTAAACCCCAATCATTTAAACCTGACACATGGAAACTCTTCTTTGTGTGTGTGTGTGTGTGTGTGTGTGTGTGTGTGTGTGTGTGTGTGTGACTTCATGTATCCAAGTACTTTAACTGCTAAATTTAACTGAATCAAAACTGACTTAACGAAATCCAGGATAAATAAGGAAATATTTAACCTAACCTAACCTAACTTAACCCAACCTAACCTAACCTAACCTAACCTAACCTAACCTAACCTAACCTAACCTAACCTAACCTAACCTAACCTAACCTAACTTAACTTAACCTAACCTAACACATAACGTAACCCAACCTAACTTAACCCAACCTAACCTAACCTAACTTAACCCAACCTAACCTAACCTAACCTAACACATAACATAACCCGGATATTGTGTCCCAGTAGTACCAACACTGCGTATTTACCCTGGGAAAACCCCTGGGTATTCTCAAGGCCCCCTGGCGCACCATTCTGTACCTAAACAAACAGCCAATCACACCACGCCTCGCCACACCAGCCGCTGCCATTGGCCCTCACCCCCAGCGCTGCCAACCCTCCCGCTGAAGGACTCGAAGGTTGGTACTCCTGCATATACCTTCTATCTGGTAACACTGGTTTGCGAGTCTCCTGTTTAGTATTGGCAACACTGTGAGTGCAACCTTGCCACAGTACACAGCCTTGGCAATACTGCTCTTCTCTTACATAATGCCAAGAAGAGAGAGAGAGAGAGAGAGAGAGAGAGAGAGAGAGAGAGAGAGAGAGAGAGAGAGAGAGAGAGAGAGAGAGACATGATTAAGAGAGAGAGAGAGAGAGAGAGAGAGAGAGAGAGAGAGAGAGAGAGAGAGAGAGAGAGAGAGAGAGAGAGAGAGAGAGAGAGAAGGAAAAAGGAGAGGACATGATTAAGAGAAGGAAGGAAAAGGAAGACAATGAGAGAGAGAGAGAGAGAGAGAGAGAGAGAGAGAGAGAGAGAGAGAAGAGGGAGGAGGGAGAAAGAGGAAGAATTTAGAAGAAGGAAAAGGAGAGGAAATGATTAAGAGAAGGAAGGACAAGGAAGACAATGAGAGAGAGAGAGAGAGAGAGAGAGAGAGAGAGAGAGAGAGAGAGAGAGAGAGAGAGAGAGAGAGAGAGAGAGAAATGAAAACAAACGTGTAGAGAGAAAACGAGACAGAATGTTACGAGAGAAAAAAAATAAAACTGACAAGAACAATAAGGAAAGAGAACACTCACAAAAAAAAAATAAAGAAAATAAATGAAAATAATAGAAATAGAAAATAAATAAAGAAATAAAGAAAGAAAAGAAAGAAAATAACGAAACTGAAGAAAAAAATATTCACAAAAAAAACAAAAGAAAAATAGATAAAAAAACACAAATTAGAAATATTCGTGAAAATGAGAAAATTTAACAAAAAAGAAAAATATTAGAAAAAAAACGAAACTGAAGGAAAAACAAATATTCACAAAAAAAAAAGAAAAATTAGATAAAAAAACACAAACTTTAGAAATATTCGTGAAAAATGAGATAATTAAAACAATCTAAAAAAAAACGACAAAAAAACTGAACTAAATTGAAGAAATAATAAAAAAAACAAGAATAATTGATAAAAAACTGATAGAAATAGGAAAATAATTAAAAAAAGACAAAGATTAAAAAAAACTTAGATAAACTGAAGAAATAATAAAAAAAACACGATAAGAAAAGAATAACTGGTAAAACACACACAAATAAGAAACACTCGTGAAAATAATGATCAAAACAATTAAAAAAGATAGAAACACATTAAACAAATTGAACAAAATTGAAAAAAAAACACAAAAATTAGAGAAACAAAAGAAAACGAAAAAAAAACACAAAATATAGAAACAAAAGAAAACAAATTATACAAACAAAAGAAAACGAAAAAAACAAAAATTATAGAAACAAAAGAGAAACGAAAAAAAAAACACAAAATTATAGAAAGAAAAGAAAACG
>NC_059261.1:4186543-4194043 GCF_017591435.1 Portunus trituberculatus | reverse complement strand
TAATAATAATAATAATAATAATAATAATAATAATAATAATAATAATAATGAGGTTTGCCACTCTTTAAACACTCCCAGACGGCACGATCTCTCTCTCTCTCTCTCTCTCTCTCTCTCTCTCTCTCTCTCTCAACATTATCAAACTTTACAGGGAAGAGAGAGAGAGAGAGAGAGAGAGAGAGAGAGAGAGAGAGAGAGAGAGAGAGAGAGAGAGAGAGAGAGAGAGAGAGAGATTAAGTAACAAAAAAAAAAATTGCCACCTTCCTTCTGTCTTCCTCCTCCTCCTCCTCCTCCTCTTCCTCTAGGCTGCCCTTGTTCCACATTACTTATTGTATTGAAAGAAATCATGCGGGAAACAAACACACAACACAAACTCTCTCTCTCTCTCTCTCTCTCTCTCTCTCTCTCTCTCTCTCTCTCTCTTTGTGTTCTGTTCTTGTTTGTGTTGTGTTTGAGTTGTGTTTGTGTGTTTGTTTGTCTTTCCTGTGTTTTTTTCGTGTTCTCTCTTGTTTGTGCTGTGTTTGTTTGTTTGTGTGTTTGTTTGCGATTTTCTTTATAATTGTGAGTGTTTTGTTTATTTCGGTTTCTTGTTTGTGTGTTTTTTTTGTGTGTTCTGGTCTCGTTTGTGTTTTGTTTGTGTTTGTATGTGTGTTTCTATGTATTTGTGATCGTGTTTTGTTTGTCTTCTCTTGTCTTGTGTCTGTGTCCTGTCATTGTCTGTGTTGTGTCTGCTTCCTGTGTAACTAAGGGCACACACACACACACACACACACACACACACACACACACACACACACACACACACACACACATACACACATACAGACAGACAGACATGATTATAGTGACATTTGAAAAGAATTAGATAGTGAACATTTATTCCTAACAGACAGACAGACAGACAGACAGATAGATTGACAGACAGACAGACAGACATATAGATAGATAGATAGACAGACAGATAAACAGACATATAGATAAATAGATAGATAGATAGACAGAGACACAGATAGATAGACAAAAACACAGACAGAAGGACAGACACACAGACAGACAGACATACAGACAGACAGATAGACACTCAAACAGACAGACAGACACTCACAGACAGACAGACAGACAGACAGACAGACAGACACTCACACAGACAGACACACAAAACACTCAAACAGACATACAGACAGACACTCAGACAGACAGACACTCAAACAAATAGACAGGCACTCACACAGACAGACAGACAGACAGACACTCAAACAGACAGACAGACAGACACTCACAGACAGACAGACAACAATAGCGCCTTCAATTTATTTTCCTGTTTGGGTGAAAAAAAACACGAGAATTTAATATCTTCCTAATTCACTCATTTATTTTCACACGTGAGAGATTGACCTTGTTCTCTCTCTCTCTCTCTCTCTCTCTCTCTCTCTCTCTCTCTCTCTCTCTCTCTCTGGTAACTTCCCGGTACAAAGATGTGTGTGTGTGTGTGTGTGTGTGATGTTCGTAGTGCATATGTCAAGGTATGTGAGAGAGAGAGAGAGAGAGAGAGAGAGAGAGAGAGAGAGAGAGAGAGAGAGAGAGAGAGAGAGAGAGAGTGTGTCCTCATTCATTCTTCAATAATAGCAACAACAACAACAACAACAACAATAATAATAGTAAAATGCAATTAGCAAAAGGAAGAAAGGAGGAGGAGGAGGAGAGGAGGAGGAGGAGGAGGAGGAGGAGGAGGAGGAGGAGGAGGAGAAGGAAGGAGGAGGAGGAGGAAGACAAGGCCGTGGGGGAAGATAACAATAGAAAACACACACACTCACACAACACACACACACACACACACACACACACACACACACAGCTGTCTTTGCACTAGCTGTCTTAAGGGAAGAAAAAAGATAAAAAAGAGAGAAAGAGAGAAAGAAAGAAAAAGAGAGAAGCAGGTGCACTACACACACACACACACACACACACACACACACACACACACACACACGAAATTAGACAGAAACTATGAAAGGAGAAAAAGAGGAAGAAGAAGAGGAGGAGGAGGAGGAGGAGGAGGAGGAGGAGGAGGAGAGACATATGTGCCACAACCCTTCTTCTTCTTCTTCTTCTTCCTCCTCTTCTTTTCTACCCGGATACAAAATATCGGACACACACACACACACACACACACACACACACACACACACATACACACACACAGAAGGAATGAAGGAAGGAAGGAAGGAAGTGAAGAATGAGACTAGGGAAAGTGGGCAAGAGGAGGAGGAGGAGGAGGAGGAGGAGGAGGAGGAGGAGGAGGGAGAGGAAAGTAGGAAAGGAAGGAAGGAAGATGGCAAAATAAGGAGAGAGAGAAAAAAAAAAGAAAAACATTTAGACAAACAGAGGAGAATGACAAAATGAAATCAATAAACACACACACACACACACACACACACACACACACACACACACACACACACACACACACAGCCCAGTTTTTCCCTCTTACAAAAATAGATAGATAAATGAATAAATGCCACAGATAGATAGATAGATAGATAGATAGATGGATAGAGAGTCACTTAGATTAATAGACACATTAATTAATCACAAACGCATCAATACAATTTCAAAGCAGACGTTTGAGAAAATACCAACAACATCCATTTAACTCTCTCTCTCTCTCTCTCTCTTAACAGTCCACGCAACACAAGAGTAAGGCTATGTGAGGTGTGATTGGTGAGGTCCTGGGGTGGTGGTGGTGGTGGTGGTGGTGGTGGTGGTGGTGGGCAATGTATGTAAGTCTGCGGGATGTGTTACTCCAAATATCGTTGCCTATCGTGTCAACTTTCCCGTGCAGAAATAAAAAAAAAAAAATAACTTAAAAAAATACAGAAAAATGGCACAAATCTTGGAAAATAATGAGAAAAATAAGAAAAGCTTCCATATTCACTTAGTACTTATTGAAAACTAAGAAAAGAGAGAGAGAGAGAGAGGAGAAAATAGAGAAAGAGAGAGAGAGAGAGAGAGGGTGTGCGTTCATTACCTTATAGTTGAAGATATCCTCAAGTCTCTGGTTGACATCCACACCTCTCTTCGGCCTCATGAGCAAATAGATCCTTCGCACAGGACATGAGCGAAGGATTTTCTCAACTAATACCTTCCCAAGAAACCCTGTGCCCCCTGTAATAAACACATTCTTGCCCCTGTACCACTCCGCTATCTCACTGGAGTCCACCCCTGACATCTGGCCGGCGTGGAGGAGGGAGGGAGGAGAGGAAGAGGAGGAGGAAGACTAGTAAAAGCGCACACGGGGATTTAGCGAGATGGAGGCAGCGTACGTGTTTCCTCCCCCACTGCCAAGCGTCAACTGAGTGTCTCACCTGCACTCACACACAGGTAAGTCTGGCCACGCCCACCTCAGCCTCAGCCAATCACAGCGCTCCATTTCCGTGACGTCACCTCTCCCCTTCTGTCTTCCTGCTCATATCAAAACGTGACCCTTTCAGCCCACCCCGAGGTCATTGCTAGGTCACTGGGAGGGGTCTAGGGTATAAGAGCCCAGAGGGAAGCCACAGGGGGGGAGAGGGGGCACTGGGGGGTCTTTGGGGGGGCACAGTGGGGGTCTAGGGAGGTTTGGAGATTGGGAAAGGGGAAGACTAACTTTCTCCTCTTTTTCCAGGTGGTGCCTCCTCCTCCTCCTCCTCCTCTTCTTCTTCCTCCTCCCCTCCTCCTCCTCCTCCTCCTCCTTCTCCTCACCCTCCTTCTCATCTAATCTTATTTTTCCTCCATTCTTTTTTTATTTATTTTTCTTCCAGTCATTCCTCCTCCTCCTCCTCCTCCTCCTCCTCCTCCTCCTCCTCCTCCTCCTCTTCTTCTTCTTCTTATTCCTCCTGTGTCCAATTCAATTCTTATTCTCTTCATTCCTCTTCTGGGGTTTCCTATTCCTCTTCCTCCTAAGCATCCTCCTTCTCCTCCTCCTCCTCCTCCTCATCCTTCTCCTCCTTATCCTCCTCCTCCTCCACCTTTTCAGTGACATGTATATAAATAAGATAGGGAAATCCAGTATGGGAGGAGGAGGAGGAAGAGGAGGAGGAAGAGGAAGAGGAGGAGGAGGAGCAGAAGGAGGAGGAGGAGGAGGAGGAGGAGGAGGAGGGGAGGAGGGGATATATTCTTATTCTTTGCAAACAATATTGAGAGAGAGAGAGAGAGAGACAGAGAGAGAGAGAGAGAGAGAGAGAGAGAGAGAGAGAGAGAGAGAGAGAGAGAGAAGAGTAAATTCCCTCATCATTCTGTCCCAGTTTTTTCCTCGTCCTCCTCCTTCTCCTCTTCTCAAAAAAATGAAGGACAAAGACAAACTTTTAAAAGGAAATTTCAACGCAATCTCAAATAATTATCCAGTCACAAAAAAAAAAAAATATCTACCCCTTTTTTTCCCTTATTATTATTTTTTCCCCTCTTTTCCCCTTTTTTCCCCTTTTTTCCCCTTTTTTCCCCTTTTTTCCTTTTTTTCTGGTTATTTTTCACGTGTTCATCCCTGGCTGTGGTGGTGGTGGTAGTAGTAGTAGTAGTAGTAGTAGTAGTAGTAGTAGTAGAGAGAGAGAGAGAGAGAGAGAGAGAGAGAGAGACACAGACACACACACACACACACACACACACACACACACACACACACACACACACACACACACACACACACACACACACACTAACGATAAAAACAAGCAAGGGAAGGTTATTATGAAGGGCGATTCTTTGTCAAGCACTCATGATAACAGAGAGAGAGAGAGAGAGAGAGAGAGAGAGAGAGAGAGAGGGGGGTGGAGTTAGGTTAAGTACGTCAAGTTAGGTTACTTACTTATCTACTTACATACTTACTTATTCACTTAGATTAATTATTTCTTTTTTAAGTTAGGTTAGGTTAGGTTAGGTTAGGTTAGGTTAGGTTAGGTTAGGTTAGGTTAGGTTAGGTTAGGTTAAGGTTAGGTTGGGTTAGGTTAGGTTAGGTTAGGTTAGGTTAGGTTAGGTTAGGTTAGGTTAGGTTAGGTTAGGTTAGGTTAGGTTAGGTTAGGTTAGGTTAGGTTAGGTTAGGTTAGGTTAGGTTAGGTTAGGTTAGGTTAGGTTAGGTTAGGTTAGGTTGGGTTAAGTTAGGTTAGGTTAGGTTGGGTTTAAGTTAATTTTGCTACATACACATACACATACATACATACTTAACTCTTTCCTGATATCAATTAGTTCTTTTCTATTTATTCACACAGCTAATTAGTGAAAGGAAACGAAAAACACCGCAATAAAAATTCCAGGAAGGCGAAGAAGAAGAAGAAGAAGAAGAAGAAGAAGAAGAAGGAAGCGGAAGAAGAAAAATAAGGAAAACAATATTGACATTTTTCCTTTTTCATCTGTTTGTCCTGTGTGTGTGTGTGTGTGTGTGTGTGTGTGTGTGTGTGTGTGTGTGTGTGTGTGTGTGTGTGTGTGTGTGTGTTTTGTGTGTGTGTCATTTTCAAGGTCCCTGGAGTAATAACAATAATAATATAATAATAATAATGATAATGATGATAATAATAAAATAACAATAGTAATAATAATAATAATAATAATAATAATAATAATAATAATGTCAAAAATAGCAAAAGAAATTTAATGTAAGTCTCCTCCTCCTCCTCCTCCTCCTCCTCCTCCTCCTTCTTCTTCTTCTTCTCTTTCTCTTCTTCGTCCTCGTCCTCGTCATCGTCCTTCTTCTTGTTCTACTTCTTTTCTACTTTCCTTCCCTTTCACACACACACACACACACACACACACACACACACACACACACACACACACACACACACACACACACACACACACACACACACACACACACACACACACACACACACACACACACACACACACACACACACACACACACACACACACACACACACACACACACACACACACACACACACACACACACACACACACACACACACACACCATGGACCGTTACTATTATCATATTTATAAACCCTCAAATTACAACTTCTCTTATCTCTTTAACCTTCACGTTCAGTAAGGGAGAGAGAGAGAGAGAGAGAGAGAGAGAGAGAGAGAGAGAGAGAGAGAGAGAGAGAGAGAGAGAGAGAGAGGGGGGGGGGTGGCAATTCATGGTCGCCAACGTCTGGAGGGGCAAGGCACTTCAGTAAGGTCCCAAAAAGGTGTAGTTAGCGTGTCCATCTGCGTGTCTGTTGTTGAAACTAAAAAAGCAGGAACAGACACACAGACAGAGACACAGACAGAAACACTAACTGCGTGCCTCCCCCCTCCCTCCTGCCGCCTCCCTGCACAAGGCTTTCTTCCTCTCACCACTATTCTGTCCAACTCCATAATGCAAGAGTTAACCAGTACTCTCAATCCTTCATCCCTTTCTCTGGTAAACTCTGGAACTCCCTGCCTGCATCTGTATTTCCATCTTCCTACCACTTGATTTCTTTTAAGAGGGAGGTTTGAAGACATTTGCCCCTTTCAGCTATTGACCTGCAAGGGGACTGGCAAATAAGTGGGCCTTTTGTTGTTATTGTTGTTGTTACCCTTAGCCAGCCCTCCTCTCTTACACAAGGATAAAATCGCATCTTTTATGACAACAATCTAGGGGATATAAAGCACTTCTTCCTGTGGTGTCCAGGATGTGAAGAAATCAGGAAGAAGCCAATAACTTCGCAGGGACCAAACATGACCATACATAGAAGAGGAAGGAAATGCTACAGGACAATTACTTTTGACATTCTAAGGACACGACAAGAACCAAGTGGTGTATGAAATGTGGAAGAAGAAGAGAGAAGGAAGGAAGGAAGGAAGGAAGGAAGGAAGGAAGGGAGGAAGGAAGGAGGGAAGGAAGGAAGGAAGGAAGGAAGGAAGGGAGGGAGGGAGGGAGGGAGAGAGGAAGGAAGGGAGGGAGAGAGGAAGGAAGGAAGGGAGAGAGGAAGGAAGGAAGGAAGGAAAGAAAGAATAAAGAAAGAGAGGGAGGGAGAGAGAAAGAGAAGGGAAAGAAGGAAGGAAGGAAGGAAAGGAGGAAAGAAGGAAGGAAGGACGAAAGAAGGAAGGAAAGACAAAGCAGAGTAAAAGAGACAAGTAACATGAGAGAAGCATCGATACAAAGACAAAGCTTCCTGACCTGAACTGACCTGAAGGTAAGGTAAGGCTGAGAATTACTGAGAGTCATACAGAGTAAATGACAGCGTGGCGTGGTTATTCTGTGTCAGGCATTCAGGGCGGGACCAAACTCACCCCATACACTGATCTTTTACCCCTTCAGTGCTATGCCGTGTTTTGATATTCATTCTGGTGACTATTTGGTGATTTTATGCAGCTTCAGAAACTTATGTGGGGGATTAAAATAGCGAAAACTGTGGCCATTAATCTTCTGACCTCCATAGACCCTTCCTAACGTCAATAAAATGGTCTAATAGTTCACAAATCTCAAGGTAAAAATGTGTCCCAGTACTGAAGGGATTAAAATAGTGAAGACTGTGGCCA
>NC_059261.1:4169043-4176543 GCF_017591435.1 Portunus trituberculatus | reverse complement strand
GAAGGAATAGGCACAGGAAGAAAAAAGAAATGAAGAAAAAAAGAATGAAAGGAAGAAATAAAAAAGAAAATGGAGAAAAAAAGAAAATGCAAAAAAAAACAAAAAAACAGATTCATTAATACAGTTTGCCAAAGAGGAGTATATATTTAATGAGTATATTTTGCCTTCAGTAATTACAAATGCATTACAAATCTCTCCTGGCCAGGTTTACACGTTGTCCTTGCAGGTTTGAAAATACACACACAAATAAACAGATTAATACAGTTTGCCAAAGGGGAGTATAAATTATTATCATTATCATTATCATTATTATCATTATTTATTTATTTATCTATTCACCTACATATTTATTCATTTATTATTCATCTATCTATTTTATTATCATTATTGTTATTATTCTTATTTATTTATCTATTTATTTATTTTTTTCAACATTAACAGTGGAGAATGCATTACCAATCTTATCTAGAGAGCTTTACACGTCCTTACAGTTTTGGCGGGAAGAACAGGGCCGCCGTGGTACAGTGGAACCATGCGTGCTTTGGGGTCCGAGGGGTCTCCAAGCACACGGGTTCGAATCCTGTCCACGGTCCGAGTGTAGGTTGGGCTTCCTCACTCGGGGCAACGGTTTCCTAGCGGGTGGGCTTTGAGATAGGAGGTACCACAAAAAGTATCCCCTTTAACCCAGAAATTCCCCGTGAAAAGTCCACATGGTATAAATAAAAAAAATAAAAAGTCAGCGGTAAGAAGAGAGCAAGCTTCAAGATATCCTGAGAGTCTTCGTGGTACTCGTAGAAGGCGCTGCAGTTTGACATGAGCCACGGAGGTAATGGGACTGTAGAGATATAGACTCGTACTTTCAAACCCTTCTCTGCTTCACCTCCACTATTTCAAAAGGCTTTACTTAAATTTACTCGTTAATTTTTTTTTTTTTTTTAGGTGTTTTTACGGTTCTAGAGGCAGAGTGACAAGATTTCTACATTATCAACTGGAGAAACATTCTTGAAAACCTCGCTAATCATCTCTGTGGCCTTGGAAAATAGTCGTGGTGAAAGAAGAGGGTTTTCAAGAGTGATTTTATGGATCTAGTGACAAATTAAAAATATTTCTACCTTAAAACTGGTGGAACACTTGCAAATCCCGCTAATCATCACACAAGTTAACTCCTTCAGTACTGGGACGCATTTTCTACCTTGAGTTTTAGGTGTCATTAGATATTATTGACATTAGGAAGGGTCTATGGAGGGCAGAAGATTAATGGTCAAAGTCTTCAGTATTTTAATCCCCATTATAATGACAATAGCAGCAGTTGAGTGAAGAACAGTGTAACATGCAGGACAATAACATTATTCTCTATCGCATTTTGTTATCTATTGTTTTACTAGTTATTATTTATTAGTTATTGTTATCACCTTTACCACTTTGCTCGATATTTCCTGTGTGTTTTTTTTTTTTTCATCTATTTATATCAAAGCTCTTTAACCCCTTCAGTACCAAGACGCATTTTTCATATTCACTCTCATTATTTGGCGATTCTATACAGCTTCAGAAACTTATGTGGGGGTTAAAATAGTGAAGACTGTGGCCATTAATCTTCTGACCTCCATAGATTCTTCCTAACGTCAATAAAATGGTCTAATAGTTCACAAATCTCAAGATAAAAATGTGTCCCAGTACTGAAGGAATTAAAATAGTGAAGCCATTAATCTTCTGACCTCCATAGACCCTTCCTAATGTCAATAAAATAGTCTAATAATGTCCCAAACCCTTAAAAACCCGCGCCACTTCAGCTAGAGCCTCTTGAAAATAGTTAAGGTGTGGCGCGGAAAAGTTTGAGAATTTGTGGCTAAATCAGACCTGCTCGAGGACTGACATTCCGTTGTGAAGCTTTGTTTAAGGAAATAAAGAAGGAAGGAAGGAAGGAAGAAAAAGGATGAAGGAAGGAAGGAAGGAAGGAAGGAAGGAAGGAAGGAAGGAAGGAGAGAAGGAACGAAGAAAGGAAGGAAGGAAAGAAGGAAGGAAGCAAGGAAGAAAAGAAGGAAGGAAGAAAAGGAAAAACACACACACACACACACACACACATACAGAAATGAAAGTGAAAGATAAGAAAAGAAAATAATAAAAAAATGGAACACGAAATAAGAACACTGATAAAAGAAAAGAAAAAAAAAGAAAAGAAAAATGAATATGAGGAAAAAAAAACAGAAAGAAAACAAAACTTGATATTAATTTTTTTTTCACAAACAAAAAAAAAAGAAAGAAAAAAAATGAACGAAGCTTAAAAAAAAAAGTTGACTTGAATTTTAAAAAGATTATAGAGAAGAAGAAATAGATAAGAATAAAAACTAATGAACAGAGATTGCCAAAGAGAAGTAGGCTATTGAGTTTTCTTTTTCTTTTTCTTTTTTTTCTTTTCGGTGTCAAGAGTAACAGTGGAGAAAAAAGAAAGAAGAAAAGAAAAAAGAAAACAAAACTCAGTGAATCTATAGCCTACTTCTCTTGACCAACTTGTATTAAATCTTTCTATACATATTTTTCCCTTCACATATCTTAGCAGGTTTAAAAATACAGAGAGAGAGAGAGAGAGAGAGAGAGAGAGAGAGAGAGAGAGAGAGAGAGAGAGAGAGAGAGAGAGAGAGAATGAAGGAATAGGCACAGGAAGAAAAAAGAAATGAAGAAAAAAAGAATGAAAGGAAGAGATAAAAAAGAAAATGGAGAAAAAAAGAAAATGCAAAAAAAAAAAAAACAGATTCATTAATACAGTTTGCCAAAGAGGAGTATATATTTAGTGAGTATATTTTGCCATCAGTAATTACAAATGCATTACAAATCTCTCCTGGCCAGCTTTACACGTTGTCCTTGCAGGTTTGAAAATACACACACAAATAAACAGATTAATACAGTTTGCCAAAGGGGAGTATAAATTATTATCATTATTATTATCATTAGTATCATTATTTATTTATTTATCTATTCACCTACTTATTTATTCATTTATTATTCATCTATCTATTTTATTATCATTATTGTTATTATTATTTTTATTTATTTATCTATTTATTTATTTTTTTCAACATTAACAGTGGAGAATGCATTACCAATCTTATCTAGAGAGCTTTACACGTCCTTACAGTTTTGGCGGGAAGAACAGGGCCGCCGTGGTACAGTGCATGCGTGCTTTGGGGTCCGAGGGGTCTCCAAGCACACGGGTTCGAATCCTGTCCACGGTGCGAGTGTAGGTTGGGCTTCCTCACTCGGGGCAACGGTTTCCTAGCAAGTGGGCTTTGAGATAGGAGGTACCACAAAAAGTATCGCCTTTAACCCAGAAATTCCCCGTGAAAAGTCAGCGGTAAGAAGAGAGCAAGCTTCAAGACATCCTGAGAGTCTTCGTGGTACTCGTAGAAGGCGCTGCAGTTTGACATGAGCCACGGAGGTAATGGGACTGTAGAGATGTAGACTCGTACTCTCAAACCCTTGTCTGCTTCACCTCCACTATTTCAAAAGGCTTTACTTAAATTTACTCGTTAATTATTATTATTTTTTTTTTTAGGTGTTTTTACGGTTCTAGAGGCAGAGTGACAAGATTTCTACATTATCAACTGGAGAAACATTCTTGAAAACCTCGCTAATCATCTCTGTGGCCTTGGAAAATAGTCGTGGTGAAAGAAGAGGGTTTTCAAGAGTGATTTTATGGATCTAGTGACAAATTAAAAATATTTCTACCTTAAAACTGGTGGAACACTTGCAAATCCCGCTAATCATCTTGTAGCCTTAGTAAATAGTCGTGGTGAGAGAACAGAGGGTTTTCAAGAGTTTTTATAGATCTAGTGACAAATTAATAATATTTCTACATTATCAACTGGAGAAACACTCTTGCAAACCCCGCTAGTCATCTTGTAGCCTTGGAAAATAGTTGGGATGAGAGAACAAAGCGTTTCTGAAATACGGATCTTAGAACGATAGGAATGTCGTTTTTTCATACCACAAGTTCAAGTTCACGGCAAGTAAAGAAATGAGTCATGAAAAAAGTATAACAGACACTAAAGATTAACAAAAGTACTGTATAAATGTCAATAAAGCAATGGAATCAGATCTGAGGTAGGGGGAATTTAACCCCTTCAGTACCATGATTTGATGATTTTTATACACGTTCAGAACTTGTGTGTGGGTTTGAAATAGTGAAGACTGTGGCCATTAATCTTCTGACCTCCATAGACTTCCTGATGTTAATAAAATGGTCTAATCGTGCACAAATCTCAAGGTAAAATTGTGTCCCAGTACCGAAGGGATTGAAATAGTGAAGACTGTGGCCATTAATCTTCTGACCTCCATAGATCCTTCCTAATGCCAATAAAATAGTCTAATCCTACACAAATCTCAAGGTAAAAATGTGTCCTAGTACTGAAGAGGTTAAAATAGTAAAGACTGTAGCCATTACTCCTCTGACCTCCATAGACCCTTCCTAATGTCAATAAAATGGTCTAACGGTGCACAAAATTTAATCTCAAGGTAAAATTGTGTCCCAGTACTGAAGGGATTGAAGAAGGAAGAATTTTGGATACTTATTATAACAGTACAGGGTGTCCAGGAGTTAAGATACGACACACTTCGGGATTTGATTGTTCCAGTAATTCTGATTCATAACACTATACACATATGCTGTTATTTTTCTTTATTTTCCCAGAATTGAACGTATCTTTGCGACTTTCACGTATCTTTTGTGAGAATTTAACGAATCTTTGCGAGAATTTAACGTATCTGAGAATTTTACGTGTCTTTGTGAGAATCTAACGTATAATTACTTAAACTATCATTACCTTGCGGGACACCAAGACTCTTAACACCTTCAGCACTGAGACACATTTTTACTTTGAGATTTTTACCTTGAGATTTGTGTACGATTAGACCATTTTATTGACATCAGGAAGGGTCTATGGAGGGCAGAAGACTAATGGGCCACAGTCTTCACTATTTCAATCCCCCACGTAAGTTTGTGAAGCTGTATAAAATCACCAAATAGTCACTAGAATGAATATGAAAAGCGCGTCAAATCACTGAAGGGGTTAAAGCTTTCCAGAGGCCATTTCTCTTACTTTCTTTTTTTCATTATCTTTTCACCTTCCAGTTCTCTGTGTTCTATTTTTCCCTTCCCACACCAAAAAAAAAAAAATAAATAAATAGATAAATAAATAAATAAATAAAAATAATAATAATAATGAAGAAATGAATAAATAAAAATAAGTCAATATATAGATAAATAAATAAAGCAAAATAAAGCAAAATAAAATAAATGGTAAATAGATTAATGCAATATCCCTTTGTAAATAACTCTAATGCGACTTAATACTGGATCACACTTATCTGGCAACACTGGCGCCTACACATTCCTTACCCTTGCTACTTTTACACATATCGCCCTTTATATTGCATCCTTTCACTACCCTCCTCCTCCTCCTCCTCCTCCTCCTCCTCCTCCTCCTCCTCCTCCTCCTCCTCCTCTTAGTTATTAGTTATGCTAGTTTATCTCCTTTCCCTTTCATTCAACTCTCCCTCCCTCCTTCTCTTTCTATCCCTCCTCCCCCTATCATTATCTCCCCTCCTCTCTCCTCTCCTCTCTCCCTTCCGTTCCTAACTCCCACTAACTCCCTTCCTAATTGCTACTTTCATCAATGCATTTAACTTTGTCCTTCACTCCTTCCCTTCTTTCATTGTCCTTCACGCCTCCTCCTCCTCATCCTCCTCCTCCTCCTCCTCCTCCTCCTTCGTAGCCTTTCATAT
Source organism: Portunus trituberculatus (assembly GCF_017591435.1). Lineage (NCBI taxonomy): Eukaryota > Metazoa > Arthropoda > Malacostraca > Decapoda > Portunidae > Portunus > Portunus trituberculatus. The sequence goes on along the minus strand of NC_059261.1, from coordinate 4,170,765 downwards.
TAAGTATCCCAAGAAACTTTCTCTGTCTGTCTGTCTGTCTGTCTGTCTGTCTGTCTGTCTGTCTGTCTCTCTCTCTCTCTCTCTCTCTCTCTCTCTCTCTCTCTCTCTCTCTCTCTCTCTCTCTCTCTCTCCCTCTCTCTCTCTCTCTCACACACACACACACACACACACACACACACACACACACACACACACACAACCAGACAGACAGACAGACAGACAGACAGACAGACAGAAACATAAATAGAATAATGAATAGATTGGTCAACAAACAACAACAAACAACAACAACAACAACAACAACAATAATAATAATAATGATAATAATAATAGTGAGAAAGAATTAGGACAAAGAAAAAAAGCAAGATAAAAGAAGAGATAGAGAGAGAATAAACACATAAATAACTTGATAAATAAACGAATAGTGTCACAAGGATTAGAAAGTGAAAATAGTGACGTAGTAGTAGTAGTAGTAGTAGTAGTAGTAGTAGTAGTAGTAGTTGTAGTAGTAGTAGTTATTGTTGTTGCTGTAATAATAATCGTAGTAGTAGCAGTAGAAATAGTAGTAGTAGTAGTAATAGTAGTAGTAGTAGTAGTAGTAGTAGTAGTAGTAGTAGTAGTAGTAGTAGTAGTAGTAGCAGCATTACCATCACTACTGTTATCACCACCAAAGCACAAACTACAAGAGTGAGGAAACAAGAGAGAAAGAGAAAGACAATATTTAGACAAGGTAACGTGATTTTCTTAGAAGCGAATGATAATATGAAGGAATAGCGTGCGTGTGTGTGTGTGTGTGTGTGTGTGTGTGTGTGTGTGTGTGTGTGTGTGTGTGTGTGTGCCGCTCCCACCCCTGTATTCTTTCTCTTTATAGTATTATCAGTCTTCCCGCCCCTCTCTCTCTCTCTCTCTCTCTCTCTCTCTTGACCCTGACCAACATTCACCAGTCTATGCCCGGGCAGTAGTAGTAGTAGTAGTAGTGGTAGTGGTGGTGGTAGTAGTGGTAGTAGTAGTAGTTGTTGTTGTACTGGTGGTAGTAGTAGTAGTAGTAGTAGTAGTAGTAGTAACAGTAATAGTAGTAATAGAAGTAGTTTTAATAGTAGCAGTAGTAGTTTTAGCAATAGTAGTATTAGTAGTAGCATCAGTAGTAGAAGACATTTTCTCTCTCTCTCTCTCTCTCTCTCTCTCTCTCTGTCACAACGCAGTACATTTCTCTCCTTACCTCCCCCTCCCTCCCTTCCCATCCATCGCTTCCCTCCCCTTCCCCTCTGCCACTCCCCTTTTCACCGCTCTCTCTCTCTTTCTCTCCTTCCTTCTCCCTTCTCCCTTTCTATCTACGCAATATTTCTCAGACGTAAAGGAAGACAAGGGAACTGAATTAAATACGACTAGTTATGTAATGCAGAGTTAGGTTGGGTTGGGTTAGGTTAGGTTAGGTTAAGAAGGGTTGGGTTGGGTTAGGTTAGGTTAGGTTGGGTTGGGTTGGGTTAGGTTAGGTTAGGTAAGATTCAGTCATTAACCTCTTTCTCTAGCACACTCTATAACTCCTAATTAGCTTCTGTATTTCCTCATTCCTGTCACTCCAAATATTTAATGCTGTTTTTTTTTTTTCATCCAGTCATTCCAAAGACGTGACAGTTTTTTTTATAGGTCCCTGTGTCCCTGTGTTCTTGTGTCCTGTGTCCTGTGTCCTGTGTCCTGTGTCCTGTGTCCTGTGTCCTGTGT
>NC_059261.1:4156543-4164043 GCF_017591435.1 Portunus trituberculatus | reverse complement strand
TGTAGAACGAGTAAAGGTGCCCCAGAGTGATTGGTGACGGGAGAAAGGTGTACCAGGTGGAGGGCAAAGGGTTAGGGAAATGATAACAACAACAACACGTATACCACCAGAGACAACACGAGTGGAAATATAGAGGGAAAAATACACACTCGTTGAAAGGAAACACAGCAAGGCAACAAAATAAAGGGAAATATTTGAAGCCATACCAATAAGGATGTAAAGCATTCACACACACGCATCAATACATGCACGCACGCACGCACGCAGCTGCACACACACATACACATATACACACACATGCACGCACGCACACACACACACACACACACACACTCACCTTGACAGAACAAAAACACGTCTTCTTGGAAACTCGGACACACAAAAAATGGAAAATAAAAGAAAGAAGGAAAAAACTCGAAATCCTTAATCTAGCAAACGTGAGACACTAAAACAGACGAAAATAATAATGTTAATAATACTAATATACAGTGACAGGAATCGTAGTAGTAGTAGTAGTAGTAGTAGTAGTAGTAGAAACAAAAACAACAACAACAATAGTAATAGGAATAATAACAATAGCAATAATAATAATAATAATAATAATAATAATAATAATAATAATAATAATAATAATAATAATAATTGTTGTTGTTGTTGCTTTCCTTGTCCTTGTCCTACTTTTCTTGTTTCTTCTTCTTTTCACTTACTTCCTTTTTTCTTCTAATTCTTCTTCTTATCATTATCATTACTGTCGCCATCATTATTATTATTATTGCTATCATTATTATTACCATCATCATAACAACATGCACGCCTTCCTTATACGAACCAACGATTATTTCCTCCCCCCCCTCTGTGCCTTCTGCTGCCTCTCCTCCAGGGGCACGTGAAGACAGCAGGGGAGCATGTGGGGGTGGATGATCGTTTGTTATTATCATTATTATCATTATTATTATTATTATTATTATTATTATTATTATTATTATTATTGTTATTCTTATTTTTTTTTATTTTTCTTCTTCGATTAAAAAATGTTTCCGCAATAGAGAGAGAGAGAGAGAGAGAGAGAGAGAGAGAGAGAGAGAGAGAGAGAGAGATTCAAGTCTGGCAACAAAATATCAACGACTTTTAAGTTTTTGCAGTGAAAAAAATAACAATGTGCGCAGAGTGAAAGAAAATGGAGATTGTGAATGCCCTTGTCCTATTCTCTCTCTCTCTCTCTCTCTCTCTCTCTCTCTCTCTCTCTCTCTCTCTCCTTCATATATTAATTTCTTTTCCTGATATCATTTTTTGTTTCTTCCTTTTTCCTTCCTTTTTTTAATTTCTGTTATTCTTGTTGCAATATATTTTTTCTTTTCTTTCCTTTTTTTGTTTCGTTCAGGAGAAGCAAAAAGTTATACATTGTTTCATTTTATTTTATGTCCTGCGGTTAATTTTTTCTTCGTTCTCTTTTTTCTTTATCTCGGACACAAGGACTTCTGGTAATAATAATAATAATAATAATAATAATAATAATAATAATAATAATAAGAAGAAGAAGAAGAAGAAGAGGAAGAAAAAGAAGATAGATAATAGCAAAACTACTACTACTACTACTACTACTACTACTACTACTACTACTACTACTACTACTACTACTACTACTACTACTACTACTAAGCGTATGAATAAAAAAAGGGACAGAAAGTGGAAGGATTTGATGGGGCACTATTGAATATCATCCTGCCATCTCAATACCCCGAAACAACAACAAAGATTCTCACTTCATTCTTGTTAATCTGTCACTGGAACCATAAAACACTCCATCTCGACCGTTTTCCAAGGCCACAAAATTATTTAGGCTGATTGTTAAGACTGTTCACCTTATAAACATTGTAAAAAATCGTGTTAATCTGTCACTAGAACTACAAAGACAGCATCAAGACTGTTTTCAAGGCCAAAAAAAAAAGTATTGAGGGTGATTTTTAAGACTGCTTCTCGTGTGAATAACGTAGAAACCATGTTAACCCCTTCAGTACTGGGACACATTTTTACCTTGAGATTTGTGTACCATTAGATCATTTTATTAACATTTCTATGGAGGTCAGAAGATTAATGGCCACAGTCTTCACTATTTTAGCCCCTTCAGTACTGGGACACATTTTTACCTTGAGATTTGTGTACCATTAGATCATTTTATTAACATTAGGAAGGGTCTATGGAGGTCAGAAGATTAATGGCCACAGTCTTCACTATTTTAGCCCCTTCAGTACTGGGACACATTTTTACCTTGAGATTTGTGTACCATTAGATCATTTTTTTTTTTTTTTTTGACATTATGAAGGGTCTATGGACGTCAGAAGATTAATGGCCACAGTCTTCACCATTTTAGCCCCTTCAGTACTAGGACACATTTTTACCTTGAGATTTGTGTACCATTAGATAATTTTTTTTGACATTAGGAAGGCTCTATGGACGTCAGAAGATTAATGGCCACAGTCTTCACTATTTTAGCCCCTTCAGTACTGGGACACATTTTTACCTTAAGATTTGTGTACCATTAGACCATTTTATTGACATTAGGAAGGGTCTATGGAGGTCAGAAGATTAATGGCCACAGTCTTCACTAATTTAATCCCTCACATGAGTTTCTGAAGCTGTATAGAATCACCAAATAGTCACCAGAATGAATATGGAAACGCGTCATGGTACTGAAGGGGTAAAAAAAAAAAAAAAAGCAAGATAAATATAAAAAACAAGGCAACTAACCTCACTTAACCTAACCTAACCTTAACCTAACTTCAATAAACAAATAACATCAAAGAACACGAGAAATAATAAATAAAAGTTCAAACGACTGACATTTACTTTGAAAATAAATAAGTAAATCATGTAACATAAACTAACTAAATCACAAAAAAAACAAGACGAAAAATTATGAGAGAGAGAGAGAGAGAGAGAGAGAGAGAGAGAGAGAGAGAGAGAGAGAGAGAGAGAGAGAGTGCAATTTTAAGTGTAGCCTATTACCTTTGAAAAGACGAAAGACCACGCAAGACTGTTCCTCCAAGCTCTCTCTCTCTCTCTCTCTCTCTCAATATTAACAAATGTAAATTATAAGTTTTATTTGCATTCATAAACTGCAATGTAAAAAAATGCTGAGACTGGCCTGGGACAACAAACACTCTTTCACGTGGATGGACATTACTTCTCGTGAATAAGCTAAGAATCAGAACCTCTCTCTCTCTCTCTCTCTCTCTCTGATAATGTACACGAAATAAACCTGAACTGTCTTAAAACCAGAATTTTCAACGCTGGACTGAATGAACACCAGGAAAAGGAGACAAGTGGAAAGTAAGAAAGAAAAGGAAGGAGGAGAGAAACTGTTGGGATTATGTGAACACTGTACCTTTATTTGTCACATTGTGTAGATGATATGGAGAAAATAACTGAAGGATAGATAGATAGATAGATAGATAGATAGATAGGTAGATAGATAGATAGATAGATAGATAGATAGATAGATAAATAGACAGATAGATAGATGGAAGGATAAATAGTAAAAAAAAAAGAAAGTAAAAAGAAAGGAAGAAGGAAAGACCTGAAAGAAGAAGGAGGAGGAGGGAGGAGGAGGAGGAGGAGAACAAAAACTAGAACAAGAACAAGAACAAGAACTAGAAGAAGAAGAAGAAGAAGAAGAAGAAGAAGAAGAAGAAGAAGAAGAAGAAGAAGAAGAAGAAGAAGAAGAAGAAGAAGAAAATAAATAAAGAAAGAAGTACAGACACGAAAAAGAAAAGAAAAAGAAAATTATATTGAAAAAAAAAAAAAAAAAAAAGAAGGCAAGATGAATCACATACCAATCATCTTAACACAACAGATAAATTTCAGAATATTTAGGACAATGAGTGAGTCCCTGAGCGATGCGGATGAAGGAAGATCAGTGAAAGTGACGAGGAAATGCCGTGAGGGTGGGAAAGAGAACGAGGCTAATGGCGGCTGGCGTGGCTGGGGCGTGGAGGGGCGGGCAGGAAGGCAGCGAGAGCGGGGCAAGGGGAACAGCGGTAGGAAAATAGTGACCAGTCTTCAGAAATGCTTTGCTCTCTCGTCACGTCTGCTTTCCAAGGCCACAGACATGATGAGCCGAGTTACCAAGAGAGTTTCTATTGTTCATAATGTAAAATTCTTGTCAATCGGTCACTGGAACTCTGTAAATACTCCCAACTCCCTTCAGTACCAGGATGTGTTAATATTCATTCTGGCTACTATTTGGTGATTTTATACTGCTTCAGAAACTTATGTGGGGGGTTGAAATAGTTGAGACTGTGGCCATTAATCTTCTGACCTCCATAGATTCTTCCTAATGTTAATAAAATCATCTAATCACATTACAAATTCATGATAAAAATGCATTCCAGTACTGAAGGAGTAGAATCAACTGTAGCCTATGGAATGTCGTGGCGGTGCGGGGCGGAGTGGTTCACAATGCGGTTCTCAATCATGGCTCTCATTTCTTTTTAGGTAATTGCCCCAGTTTAGTGTAATCTCACCACTTTTAAGGTAATTCTGAGGTAATGAGATTTTGTTTAGGTAATTCTGTGGTGATTTTAAGCATCTCAAAGGTAATTACAAAGTAACTGCAATCCTTGACAACACTGTTTTGATCACTTCCCGTCAAAAGCACTGTTAATATCCCCGCAGAATGTGTATATATATTGGGCCTTTTAAAGTTATTGGGTGCTTTATTTTTCAGTATTTACGGTTGCTTCAAATTCATTACTATTATTTGTAGAGTTGCAGTTTCTTTAAATGTTTTGTTATGAGGGAGACATTCTCATCACTGATCTCAGCGTCATGTGATCCTGGCTGGCTGTTGCGATGCCTAACCTGCATAACTCACTCACTATTACTGATCTTTGTATTATTATTATTATTATTATTATTATGTAAGAGGGAGAGTCGACCGAGGGCAGCATTAAAAAAAAGGAAAAAAAAAAAAGCGTGTTAACAAAAAAGGCCCACTGAGGTGCCGGTCCCTAAACAGTGAAGAGGAAGGGTGATTCCTTGAGTGGTATAGGAGTGATCATTTGACGTGTTTGATGTGTATAGTAGGATCTCAACCTTTTCCTCATTAACAACCCCCCGAGTTACAAAACCATCCAGCGCACTGTCAGAAGCAATGTGATTTTACTTGCATTGTCTTTATATCTCACTTTTTAAGACACGATATTGAAACACTAAGCACGATATTGACTAAGCTACTGGTGTTTGCTATCACATTCTTTATTTAATCATCACATTTTTTGTACCCGTGCTGTGGAAGTGTATACAAAAAGAAAAAGAAAAAATATATTATAGAATTATTTAGAATGAAATCTGAGGTAAAGTCTACGAATCTAAGGTAATTTTAATCATCTGAGGTAATTCCGAGTCTATTCTGAGAGCACCTGTTCCCAGTGGCAGGAAAGCAGAGCAGAGAGAGTTATAAGCAGTACAGTAATGGCAGTCTGTCAGTTGGCGCTGGCACCTCAGAACTTGTTCATAGAATTTTATTAGTCCCGAGAACTGGTTGTAGCTCAAATCAGGGTTTTCAATTCATTTTTCCCATGGACACCTTTTACTTACTTTAGCAGACCTTTCACAGATCTGACTGGCTTCTGATAAAAAAAAAAAAAAAAACCACACACACACACACACACAACTAAAACCAGCAACCTTCTATAATACTTTATTATTCTGCCTTATTAGTTTCCAGCAGCGAGCGACACTATAGCATGTAGCAACACACAGATACACCTTTCATTGTACTACATACTATGTCTGACCGGCCGGCATGGTTGGCTGTTAAGGACTGCGCTAATGAGATAACCTGCTCTGATAATTTCTGAATCTCACCTCTGCTTATAAGAGATCAGACAAAAAAAAAAAAAAAAAAAAAAATATATATATAAAGTACTAAATTTTTTTTTTTTCAACGCATAAAAAGGTGATATTCGAGACATGATAAAAAAAAAGAATCAACTTAAAGTGAAGAAAATTGCGAGAATATAGTGAATACAAGATAAACCAAGTAAATAAAGATGAGTCAATAGGTTAACAAAGGCGTAGAAGATGTGAAGGTGTCGTCGAAAAGGCAACACCTCCCAACTCACAAAACTCGACAACTGACAACAACCACCTTGATGACAGACAGCAGTGCCTCGCGGTGCCTCGGAGCCCCTTAGCCCTGGCTCCCAGACACAGGCGAGTGGTGGCACTGGCAGCTGTGACATAAAGCTGCCCAACGAGGAAAAGAATGTTCTCAAATGACTGATAAATGAAAAATTCGTGACAGCAATCTTCAGGGACGAGGACAAATCGCCGCTGTTCACTGTGACTCACCCGCGGCCAGGCCAAGACGCGGCGGCCTTGACACGTCTGCCGCCATGCCATTCCACGCCACACACTGCACGTGCATGATACGCTTCGCGGCGGCGGTGGCATCAGGAAGACATTCAATACTTGACACACAAAATGGTATGTTCTCTTTCACTTTCTTTTCATTTCCTTTATAGTACTTTTTTCTTGGATGTGTTAGTTTGTGCGTACATGTCTCTCGCTGCAAGAGTCGCAATGCAGGTCATGATTGTTATTCTGTTGTGGCGTCCTCAGACACCGACATGTCACGGGAACCACCCACAGCCCCCCCTCCCCCCCCAAGCCAAGTGAGAAAAATAAGTGAGATATTTGAGCTCGCTATCCCTCAACACTCAAACACTAAACATTACCTTCCCAAATCTTGCGAACTCACTAGGATACCAGTGGAATGAAGCACGTGAATCTACGCTGGGAGAGCAAGAGAGTAAAATAAAGATATTTATGGATTCCAGACTTTTCATCTTCCCAAACCTACCATCAAAACAGTGAAGTGATTAATCTTTCAATATAGCACGTTGACTTAAGCTGTGACCGCAAAGTACGCAACAATTCATCCAAGTCAGACGTGGGCAAACTGCGGCCCAAAGGAATTCCTGCGCCTGACAAATGTTAGTAAATTTGAAAGAGCAAGTTACTAAACACCAAATAGTATTGAGTATTTCATTTTCTTCCCGCAAGTTTGCACGTGAGTGGCTTTTTCTTTAGAAGCCTTTAATTTTGTATTTTAAATATTAATGATTTTGGGTCAACATATACGGCCCTATAAGATCGTGATTTTTCTTAACGTGGCCCTTGCACTGAAAAGTTTGTCCACTCCTGATCTAAGTAAACACCTGCCGTATTTATAAAACTATGGTTCGACATAAATGAAACACAAGATGGCGGACACCATGACATGTGAAGCAAAAGTCTCAGGTCTAACAAAGTTCATCACAAACTCGCTTTCCCTCTTCTCTGCGCCGCTGCCACGCCACCGCCACGCATGCACACTGACACACAACACAGCAGGCGACATCTTTTTGCCACACACGAGGACAATAAATCAATAAACCGTAGACTGTAGGATGTATTTCTTCACCTTAAATCATTTAGCTTCAAATATACAAGACT
>NC_059261.1:4124043-4151543 GCF_017591435.1 Portunus trituberculatus | reverse complement strand
TACACGTAATCGGAAAAATATGGACACCACCACCACCGTCACCACCAGGGAGAGAGAGAGAGAGAGAGAGAGAGAGAGAGAGAGAGAGAGAGAGAGAGAGAGAGAGAGAGAGAGAGAGAGAGAGAGAGAGAGAGAGAAATAACAGGAGGAGGAGGAGGAGGAGGAGGAAGAGGAAAAACACTTTAAATACACTATGAAAAGGAAGAAATATGAAAAAAAACAAGAGGAGGAGGAGGAGGAGGAGGAGGGGACTCACACTTTGGGCAGCGAAGGAGAAGAGGAGGGGGGCTGTGAGGGCGGCTGCACCCATGAACCTCACCAGCTGATGCACCCAAAACATCCTGGTGGAGGAGGAGGAGGGAGAGAGAGGAGGAGGGGAGGGAAGGAGGGATAGGGTATTGATTGTGGGAGGAGGAGGAGGAAGAAGAAATGATAAGGGGGAGAGAGAGAGAGAGAGAGAGAGAGAGAGAGAGAGAGAGAGAGAGAGAGAGAGAGAGAGAGAGAGAGAGAGAGAGAGAGAGAGAGAGAGAGAGAGAGAGAGAGATAGAAACAAACATATGGGGTACAGGAAATGATAAAAAGGGAGAGAAAGAAAGAAAATGAGAGAGAAGGAAGAGGAAGAATGATAGGAGAAAAAGCAAAGATATGAAAAACAGGAGGAGGAGGAGGAGGAGGAGGAGGAGGAGGAGGAGGAGGAGGAGGAGGAGGAGATAATAGTAAGAATAATGGTAGAAAATAAAGGAGGAAGGGTGAAAGAGGAAATAAAAATAATGAAGAGAGAGGAGGAGGAGGAGGAGGAGGAGGAGGAGGAGGAGGAGGAGGAGGAGGAGGAGGAGGAGGAGGAGGAGGAAATTAATAAATTAAAAAAAAAAAAAAAAACAGGAAGAGAAAAGATATTTGGAGGAGGAGGAGGAGGAGGAGGAGGAGGAGGAGGATTGGGAGAGGGGGCAGGAGAGAGGAATGGGGAGAGGGGGGAGGGGGGGAGGGTAAAACATATAATAAAACAAAACCAAAACAAATCAAGACAAATAAATCAAGGAAGTCTGGGAGGAAAAACCAAAAAGAAAACGAGACAAAAAAAGAAAACGACGATAAGATAAACTCAATTATTTATTTTCCTTCTCTAATCTTTTCACTATCTTTTCCTTCTCTCTCTCTCTCTCTCTCTCTCTCTCTCTCTCTCTCTCTCTCGCGTTTATTCATTCTTCCGTTCACTTCCTCCCTCCTCCCACGCTTCGAGGAGGAAGAGGAGGAGGAGGAGGAGGAGGAGGAGGAGAATAAACAATGAGAAAAGGAACAGGAAGAGGAAGAGGAAGAAAAACAAGGTGACAGATAGAAAAATGGAGGAGGAGGAGGAGGAGGAGGAGGAGGAGGAGGAGGAGGAGGAGGAGGAGGAGGAGGAGGAGGAGGAGGAAAAGAAAACGACAGAAAACTAAAAGGAAGAATGAGGAGGAGGAGGAGGAGGAGAAATGTTACATCTGTCGTTTATTATAAGTCATCCACCGACCTAAATACACACGCACGCACGCACGCACACACACACACACACACACACACACACACACACACACACACACACACACACACACACACACACACACACACATACTTTCACACGTATGTAAACACACCTGCTTCCCTGGCACACAAATTGAGAGAGAGAGAGAGAGAGAGAGAGAGAGAGAGAGAGAGAGAGAGAGAGAGAGAGAGAGAGAGAGAGAGAGAGAGAGAGAGAGAGAGAGAGAGAGAGAGAGAGAGAGAGAGAATTATATCTTTCATTCACTTCACGTCCAATATTTCATGTAATTTCACACACACACACACACACACACACACACACACACACACACACACACACACACACTAATAAGCAGTACTATTCTCTTCCTTAATCACGACAAATTGATCTCATTTTAAACGATCATACAAAAAGAAGAAATAATATAAGCCAATTCCACTCTATAACAGCTCCACGTTGCATAAAATATTGTAATAGGTAAGTGGGTAGACTAAGTTTTAACCCCTTCAGTACCGTGACGCTTCTCTATATCCATTCTGCTTACTGTTTGGCGACTTTGCACAGCTTCAGAAACTTATGTGGGGGGTTAAAATAGTGAAGACTGTGGCCATTAATCTTCTGACGTCCATAGACCCTTCCCAATGTCAATAAAAATGGTCTAATGGTACACAAAACTCAAGGTATAAAATGTGTCCCAGTACTGAAGGGGCTTAAATATTGAAGACTCCGACCATTAATCTTCTGCCCTCCATAGACCCTTCCTAATGTCAATAAAATGGTGTAATTGTGGTAAAAATGCATCCCTATACTGAAGGGGCTAAGGAACATTCATCACACACACACACACATATAACAACAACCCATGAAACAAAAAAGGACGGTATGTTAATAAGGTGAGTAAATAAGTTAATGAATATATATGTAAATAAGTGAAGAGAATTAATAATAGAGATAAGTGAATAAGTTAATAAATATATAAGTAAATAAGTGAAGTGAATTAAACCCTTCAATACTGACTTTTTTTTTTTTTTTTTACACTAATTAATTGGTGTGATTAGACTATTTCACTTGCACTAGGAAGGGTCTATGGAGGTCAGAGGATTAATGGCCACAGTCTTCACTATTTTAATCCCCACATGAGTTTCTGAAGGTGTGTAGAATCACCAATTAGTAATCAGAAACCAGAGTAAGTATGAAAATGCAATGCTGAAGTGGCTCATAAGATAGGCACTTAAATAAGATACTAATCAAATACGTGAAGTGAATTGGTAATCAAATAAGTTTAAGTATCTAAGTCAATACGTAAATAAGTAGAGTGAATTAATAAGACAGGTAAGTGAATAAGTACCGAGGTTAGAATGAAAAAGTAAATAAATAAGTCAATAAGTAAGTAAGTAAATTAATAAGTACTAAAGTCAAGAGGTAAAATTAAGTAAACAAGTTCAATAAGTACCCAAGTTAATAAGTGAATGAGAAAAGTGAGTTAGATGATTAGAAAAGTCCATTAATTCAGCTTCGACATGAATTTACCTAGTATTGAAATAGAAATGTTTATACAGACCCTTTAACAATACTCTTTCCCTCCACACTAATAATAATAATAATAATAAAAAGGGGAATTAACAAGAAAACTAAAGGAATTGGTATCTCTTCACCCAGTTACCTAATATTGAGAGATACACACACGTATCATTATATAGTCTATAACAATATTCTTCCCCACCACAAAAAAATAAATAAATAAATAAAGAAAGAAAGAAATAAATAAAAAAAAGTGAATTAATAAAGAATAGTAAATAAATCTCGAGTTTTCACCAGGTTAAATAAAATAAATTCTCAAGTTTTCACCAGGTTAAATAAAATAAATTCTCGAGTTTTCACCAGGTTAAATAAAATAAATTCTCGAGTTTTCACCAGGTTAAATAAAATAAATTCTCGAGTTTTCACCAGGTTAAATAAAATAAATTCTCAAGTTTTCACCAGGTTAAATAAAATAAATTCTCGAGTTTTCACCAGGTTAAATAAAATCAATTATCACCAGAGTTTTCACCAGGTTACCTAATACTGAGACATACGTAAGCTTATAATGAGTTGTAATATCATTCTTCCCCACAACACATGACTAAAAACAACACCAGCCATGAACTAACAAGAAAAGTATAAAAATTGAGTTCTAAGCCGAATATTGAGAGACTGACAGATATGCAACATCATACAGTCTTTAAAAATATTCTTCCCCATAACAGATAATGAAATATATACAAAGCTAGCAGTGAATTAACAAACTAAATAAATTGTTACCTTTTCACCCGTTTCATTGAGAGAGAGAGAGAGAGAGAGAGAGAGAGAGAGAGAGAGAGAGAGAGAGAGAGAGAGAGAGAGGTAAACTTGTATCGGGTTGAAATAATATTCTTCCCACAACACATGACGAAGAACAAAACAAACGATGAATTGACAAGAAAACTAAAGAAAATTATTGAGTTCTAAGCTGAAGTTACCTAATATTGAGATAAACAGACAGATACGTAACATTATACAGTTTGTAATAATATTCTTTCCCGAGACAGATAACGAACAACAAAATTAAATGACAAGAAAAGTAAAGAATTGGGTCGAGTTTTCATCCGGTTACCTATTATCAAGACAGATAGGTAATGTTGTCTACCGATGAGTCTTTAATAATATTCATCCCTATAACAGATAATGAAACACGACCAGAAGTGAATTAATGAACTAAATAAACTTATCTTTTCACCTCAGTTACCTAATATTGAGAGACAGACAGATACTACAGTCTTTAATAATATTCTTCCTATAACAGATAATGAAACACAAAACCAGCAGTGAATTAAGGAACTAAATAAATTGTTATCTTTCCACCCGGTTACCTAATATTGAGACAGATAGATATGTAAACTTATATTGAGTTGAAATAATATTCTTCCCCATCGCACACGAAAAAAAAAAAACGATTAATTGACAAGAAAACTAAATAAATTGATACGTTTTCTTCAAGTTACCTAATACTGAGCTAAGACAGATACGTAAACTTATATTGGGTTGAAATAATATTCTTCCCCATCGCACATGACGAAAAACAAAACCAGCGATGAGTTTACAAAGAAAACTAAATAAATTGATACGTTTTCACCCGAAGTTAGCTAGTACTGACACGGACCCGATACTTCACAAGATGTTAAGTTTGAAATATTCTTCGCCCACAACAAATGTAAAAAAAAAAGCTATCAGTGAATTAATAAGACAAACACATAAATTGATTGCGTTTTGAGCCAGTTAACTAATATTGAAAGGTAATATAACGTAAAATTATATGGAGTTTTAATATAGATAGAAAGACACATAACTAATACTGAAATATATTTACGGAACATTATAAGGAGTTTTAATATAAAGACACATAACCTTATAAAAAAGTAATATTTTCCCCAAAACAAATATAAAAAAAAACTAGCAATGAATTAATAAAAAAAGTACATAAATTGATATAGGTCTGAGCCGAAGTTAACTAATATTGATAGATAAATACGAAACCTCATACTCAATTCTAGTAATATTCTTCACCATAACAAACAAAAAACAAAACCAGCAACGAATCAATAAAGAAAGTAAAAAATTCATTGAGGTTTGAGCCCAAATTGTGAAGGTGAGAAGTGTCTAGTGGCGCTACTCGGCCCACCCCGCTCACACCACCGCCCGGGCCAATCACCGCACAGGGAAGGCGGGGCTGGGCTGGGCCGAGATAGAGAGAGAGAGAGAGAGAGAGAGAGAGAGAGAGAGAGAGAGAGAGAGAGAGAGAGAATGGATGGAGTGACGCAATAGTGTGTGTGTGTGTACATGACAAAATACATAACATCTGTTCACGCACACACACACACACACACACACACACACTCTCTCTCTCTCTCTCTCTCTCCTACCACTACGACTACTACTACTACTACTACTACTACTACTACTACTACACACACACACACACACACACACACACACACACACACACACACCTTCAATTAGTATGAGTACTGTAAAGAGAGAGAGAGAGAGAGAGAGAGAGAGAGAGAGAGAGAGAGAGAGAGAGAGAGAGAGCTATGACTCATCCTATTCTTGAGTTATTACAACACTGGCCGTCTACATAAATCTCTCTCTCTCTCTCTCTGAAGGAAGGAGAAAGTGAGAGAGAGATGTTATGCTCCTAAACTTTACCATATGTTCCGGTTGTGTAGCCTATCTCTCTCTCTCTCTCTCTCTCTCTCTCTCTCTCTCTGAACGTATCTAATCTTTCCATTCTTTCCTCCTTCCTTCCCGCTCTTTCATCCCTTCAGCTAACGAATATCTCTCTCTCTCTCTCTCTCTCTCTCTCTCTCTCTGAACAGGTTTTTGTAGTAAGAATGTTTAGCTCTCTCATTCATTCCTGTGTGTGTGTGTGTGTGTGTGTGTGTGTGTGGCCCATCCCTGCACACACACACACACACACAGAGAGAGAGAGAGAGAGAGAGAGAGAGAGAGAGAGAGAGAGAGAGAGAGAGAGAGAGAGAGAGAGAGAGAGAGAGAGAGAGAGAGAGAGAGAGAGAGAGAGAGAGAGAGAGAGAGAGAGAGAGTTTCCTGTACTAGTATTACAAAGAGGAAGAAAAAATTAATAAAAAATCTAAAAACACAAACAGAAAAAGAGGAAAGAGAAAAAAGGAATAGAGAAAAGAAAGGAAAGGAACAGAGAAGAACTTAAAGGAAGAACAAGAAGATAAGAAAACGCAATAAAGAATAAAAAAAAAAAATAGTAAATAAATAAAAGAGAGAAATAAGAAAGGAACAATATTACTACAAACATATTTTTACTCATTAAACTTCACCTGAGAGAGAGAGAGAGAGAGAGAGAGAGAGAGAGAGAGAAATAGGCACAAGAAGAAAATAATGGAAAAAAAAAGAATGAAATGAAAGGAGAAAAAGAAATGAAGGATAGAGACATGAGAAGGAAAAAAAAATGGAGAAAAAAAAATGAAATGAAATGAATAAAAAGAAAATGAAGAATAGAGAATGAAAAAGAAAAAGAAAATGAAAAAGAAAAGAAAAAAAATGAAGAAAAAGAAAAAAGAATAAAATGAAGAAAAAGAAAATTAAGGAAAAGAAAATGAAAAAAAACAATGAAAAGAAAATGAAAGAAGAAAATGAACAAAAGAAAAGAAAATGAAAAAAAAAGAAAATGAAAAAAAAAAAGAAAAAAAAAGAAAAGAAAAAGGAAAAGAAAATGAAGAAAAAAAGAATGAAAAAGAAAATGAAAAGAAAACGGAACAAAAAGAAAACGAAGGCAAAAAAGCGAATGAAGGAATAAAGGCAGGAAAGAGAGGAGAATGAAGGAATAGATGAAGAAATGAAGAAAGAAAAGGCAAACCAGGATGAATAAAGACAGACAGTAAGGGAGAGAGAGGAAGTGGTTCATTCTTGGCCCTCTCACCTCAACACCACCCACTAAATGTTCACCACACACAAAACAATAAAATAAATAAATAAATAAATAAAAAAATAGATCAACAAATAAAAATAAAATAAATAAACTGAAAACATACAATAAACAAAGCAAAATGTAAAAATAAAGCCTCAAAATTATCCAAAAATAATAAAAATGGAGAAAATGAAAAAAAAAAATAATTGTCAAAAGGAGCTAAAATATAATAAAATAGATCAATATAATGAGAAAAATTAATAATGGTTTTAAATGAAGACTAAATAGATGTAAATAAATAAATAAATGAATGAATGAGTGTCAAATGTTATTATATGAAAGGGAATATTAGATCTTGTAATAATGAAAAGACTTATACAGGAAAGAGGAGGAAGGGGATTCAACACTACAAAAACTAAAACATGAAACTCAAAACTAAAAAAAACATACATGAAAAGGATTAATATTGAAAGAAAGGGAGATAAGAGACAGTAGGATGAAGGAAAATGACTTAAAACTAAATAAACACATAAAAAAGGAGGAATTATGAGGAATGGAAAGGCAAACAAAGAAACTTAATGCTAAAAAAAAAAAGGAGAGGAAAAAAAAAACATTGAAAACATTTAAATACTAGACAAAAGTAGAAACAAGGGGAAAATATTTAATTAAACACACATACGTACACAAATAAATAAATAAAAGATAAAATAAAATAAAGATTAATAGAGAAAAGAAAAATGAGAAAAGAGGATGAAGGATGAAGGAAAATGACTTAAAACTAAATAAACACATAAAAAGGAAAGAATTTTGAAGAATGGAAGGAAAAAAAAGATAAATAAAAAGAACTTAATGCTAAAAACACACTGAAAACATGTAAATACTAGACAAAGTAGAAACAAGGGGAAAAAATTGATTAAACACATACATACATACACACAAATAAATAATCCAAATAAACAAAGATTAATAGAGAAAAGAATAAGGAGAAAAGAGGATGTAGGATGAAGGAAAATGACTTAAAATAAATAAACATATAAAAGGAAAGAATTAAGAGGAATGGAAAGACAAACAAAGAACTTAATGCTAAAAACACACTGGAAACATTAAAAAAACTAGACAAAAGTACAAATAAAGGGAACAAATTAATTAAACACACACACACCACTAAATAAATAAAGAAATAATTAAATATGGTCATTAGTTCTGATGGGAGGTTAAACTAGTCACAACATTAATTAGTCGTAAATGAATGCTTTAACAATATAGACATTAATAATAGCAATGAAGAAATGAAGAAATGTCTCATAGTAATAATTTGTGATGTCAAAGTTTTAGATTATACACACACACACACACACACACACACACACACACACACACACACACACATAAATAAATGGATAAGAAAACAGTCATTAGTTCCGATGTGAGGAGGTGAAATTAGTCAAAATTAATTAGTCGTAACTGAAAGCTTAAGAAAAAACAGGGAATATTAATGGCAATGAGTAAATGTCTCATAATAATAATGTCTTGTCAGTTTTGGTCCATTAATTGAAGCTGTCTGGGAAAAATGAAAATAATAAAAGGAAAAAGATAAAGATGGATTTGAAATAGAACAAGTTTGGTCACATTTTTGTTAGATAATTTTTGGATTGATATTCATTAGGAAAAACATTATATATTTAGAAGATAAAATGTACAAAGCAGAGATATAGATTAAAAAAAAGGTGAGAAATAGATAAGAAAACATCAACTGATACCTAAAAATAAACCAAGAAACAGCAGGAAAAAAAAAAAAAAAATAAATAAATAAATAAATAAATAATAAATAAATAAATAAACATGTACATAAACACACACTCATATTCTGTTAATGCTGGAAAGTAGAAACGGAGATTGACAGAAATGCAAGATCTAGAAAAGATTACAAAAAATTGAAAAAAAAAATAAATAAATAAATAAATAAATAAATAAATAAATAAAAAAGTAAATAAATAAATAAACATACACACAAAACCATATTTATATTGTCATTGCTGGAAAGTAAAAAAATAAGACAGACAGACAAATGCAACACTTAGAAAGCAGTAATGGTTTGGCCTCCATGTTTCCTGCAGCAAATTAAAACAAAACAGAAATTAAAGGAAAAACACACACACACACACACACACACGGCCCGGTAGCTCAGTGGTTAGAGCGCTGGCTTCACAAGCCAGATGACCGGGGTTCGATTCCCCGGCTGGGTGGAGATATTTGGGTGTGTCTTCTTTCACGTGTAGCCCCTGTTCACCTAGCAGTGAGTAGGTACGGGATGTAAATCGAGGAGTTGTGACCTTGTTGTCCCAGTGTGTGGTGTGTGCCTGGTCTCAGGCCTATCAGAAGATCGAAACAATGAGCTCTGAGCTCGTTCCATAGGGTAACGTCTGGCTGTCTCGTCAGAGACTGCAGCAGATCAAACAGTGAATTACACACACACACACACCGCGTAGTGTAGTGGTTAGCATGCTCGACTCACAATCGAGAGGGCCGGGTTCGAGTCCTGGCGCGGTGAGACAGATGGGGTTGGGTGTTAATGTGTGGGGTGTGTTCACCTAGCAGTAAATAGGTACGGGATGTAACTGGAGGGGTTGTGGCCTCGCTTTCCCGGTGTGTGGCGTGTGTTGTGGTCTCAGTCCTACCCGAAGATGAGTCTATGAGCTCTGACCTCGCTCCGTAATGGGGAAGACTGGCTGGGTGACCAGCAGGTGACCGTGGTGAATTACACATACATGAACACACACACACACACACATAAATTCCTCAGAATCTTACACAAACAAGACAAAAAAGATACACAAGTGCAAAACTCAAAAATATATTACGTTTTGCATTCATGTTTCCTGCAGCAAATTAACCCTTTCAGTACTGGGACACATTTTGACCACGAGTTTTGTGTACTTGACCATTTTATTGACATTAGCATCGGTCTATGGAGGCTGGAAGATTAACAGCCAGTCTTCACTATTTTAATAACTCCACATAAGTTTCTGAAGTCATACAGAATCACCAAATAGTAAGCAGAATGAATATGGGAATGTGTCAAGGTACTGAAGGGGTTAAGATAAAAACAGAAATTAAAGGAAAAAGCACAAACACACATACACAACATAAATTTCTTAGATTCCTACACAAACAAGACCAATTGATCAATGCAAGTCTCAAAATGCATTAATAGTTGGCATCCATATTCCTGCAGCAAATTAAAATAAGACAGAAGTTAATGAAGATCACACACACACACACACACACACGGCCCGGTAGCTCAGTGGTTAAAGCGCTGGCTTCACAAGCCAGAGGACCGGGTTTCGATTCCCCGGCCGGGTGGAGTTATTTGGGTGTGTCTCCTTTCACGTGTAGCCCCTGTTCACTGTTCACCTAGCAGTGAGTAGGTACGGGATGTAAATCGAGGAGTTGTGACCTTGTTGTCCCGGTGTGTGGTGTGTGCCTGGTCTCAGGCCTATCCAAAGATCGGAAATAATGAGCTCTGAGCTCATTCCGTAGGGTAACGTCTGGCTGTCTCGTCAGAGACTGCAGCAGATCAAACAGTGAAACACACATACACAACACCCAAAAAACACTCCAACACACACCAGCATTACCTAACACACCCCAGAACACACCAACACCCAAAAAAACACTTCAAATCACACACACTTTATCCAACACACACCATTGCATCCCAGAACACATTGGAGCACACACCAACATACCCTGAAAAGCATAAAAACACACACTAACACACTCAAAACACCCTCAAATGCAGTAAAAGGACATGAACACCCTGAAACGCAAATAAAACACATTGAAAACACACCCCAAGACCACAAAACACACCCAAACACACACACCAAACCCACACACTTACTTGGAGAGATGGCGTCAAACAGTGGGCAGCGTGGCGAGGAAACACACCCTAAACGAAGCTTAAAACACCCCCAAAACACCCACACACTTACTTGGAGAGATGGCGTCGAGCAGTGGGCAGTGTGGTGAGCTCTTCCTTCATGACATAACGCTTGGTGCCTAGACAGTACTGCTCCATGTAGGTAGGCCAGTGCAGGGCAGAGAGGGCAAAGTTGAAGGTGTGCTGGTCAGTGTCAGAGAGTGCCGCCCACAGCCCCTGCACATTGTCATTGCAGAAGTGCCACTCATGTGTTGTGAAGTACTCGAGGCAGGAGGCAGCGCGGTCTAGCTTCTGCGCGATTCTGACCATGCTGGGGGTGTAAATGAGGTGTTAGATGGTGTTATGAGGTGTAGAAAGGTGTTATGGTGGTGTTAGAAGATGTTAAGGGGTGTATAAAGGTGTTACCAGGGTGTCAGGTGTTATGGGGTGTATAAAGAGTGCTAGAAGGTGTTATGGGGTGTTAGAAGGTGTTATGGAGTGTAGAAAGGTCATAATGGGGTGTTATTGTGGTGTTAGAAAGTGTTATGGGGTGTAGAAAGGCTGTTATGGGGTGCAGATAAGTGTTAAGGGGTATACTAAGACCTGCATTCAGAAACACTTTGATCTCTCACAACGGCAACCCATTTCCAAAGGCTGTAGTTGAAGATACTCAAGTTTTTAAGGGTATTTTTATGATTCTGGTGATGGATTAGCAAGATCTCTAGTTTGTCAAAAGGAAAAACTGTCTCTGGGGGCTTAATAAGTTGCTGTGGTGAGAGAGCAACGCATTTCTGAATATAGACCCAAGTGTCATGGTGTGTTAGGGAATGTATGGAGGGCATTAGTGTGTGTTGGTATGATTCTGACCTTGCTGGGGGTGTAAGGAAGGTGTCATGTGGTGTTATGGGGGTGTAAGGCAGTTTATGAGTGTCCAACAAAGATTTCAGGGTGTATATGACATTTTTGGGGTGTGTTACAAAGATTTCAAGGTGTGTAAAAAGACTTCAAGGTACATAAGAGATTCCAGAGTGTGTTATAAAGATTCCCAGGGTATGTAAGGCATTAAACCTCTTCAGTACTGGGACACAATTTTTACCTTGGGATTTGTGTATGATTAGACCATTTTATTGACACTAGGAATGGTCTATGGAGGTCAGAAGATTCATGACCACAGTTTTCACTATTCTAATGCCCCACATAGATTTCTGAAGCTGTATATAATCACCAAATAGTAAGCAGAATGAATATGGAAATGCATCCTGGTATTGAATGGGTTACAGGGGATATAAGGAAAGAGACTATAAGAGATAAAACATGAAGTGACAGTAAATATTGATAAAAGTATGAATAGATTGCATGAACAGACTGCCAGGTGAAGGGGAGATGGATTGATAAAAGTGTAAGAGGAGATCTTTCTTTATCTGCAACACTGACAAGACTCTTGCAGAAATTGGGCTCACATAACACTCACTCAGAAAATTCAGACTCATAGCACTCAAAACACACCCCAGAACACACAAACGTACTCACTCGTGTCCAAACACCCAAACACCACACACACACACACACACACACACACACACACACACACACACCAAAGTACACATAACACATCCATAACACAAACACTCATAAAAGACACAACATATACAAAACACCTACACACATCCACACACACACACTATAAGACCTAGACTGGAATGTGCAGCAGTGGTGAGGTCACCATACACACACATTGGCTATTCAACACATTACATACTAATATTTGATGTTATATAGCCAAGAACCAATGAGCCAAGGCCAAGGACATTGGGAAACTAGAAAGAATCCAAAGGACCACTACAAAGATGGTCCCAGAAATAATGTATCCTCAATATGAAGAAAGACTGAGGAAAATGGGACTACCAACTTTGAAGAATAGACGGGAAAGAGGAGGCCTAATAATGATGTATAAGTTGGTAAACAGTATGGAAAAGATAGATAGACAAGACCTGTTATCTCTAACAGAAGATGGAGATAGACAAACAAGAGAACACTCCAAGATCATGAAAAGTCTGTGTTTGAGGAACATTAAAAAGTTTAGTTCTCCACACAGGATGGTGGACATCTGGAACGGCTTGAGTGAAAAGATTGTAACAGCAGAAAGTGTGCACAAATTTAAGGAAAACTTGGATAAAAGTAGAGAGGTCACTATGAGCCTCGTTCAAACCCTGTAATATACAACTAGCTAAATACACACAGATACACACATGAAACATACAAAAACACTCAAAACATACAAATTTCAATAAAAAACCATGAATAACACACAAAAACACATCCAAACTCACCACAAAACACACACATATATTCACACAATCCCACACAACACAACACACACACACAGGCTCATATTCTCAACACTTCTGTGCCTCACCTCCAAGATTTCAAAGGACTTTATCTATACATGCAAATTTCTTAAGGTGTCTCTATGGTTCTAGAGGCAGAGTGACAAGATCTCCACATTATTAACTGGAGAAACACTCTTGAAAAACTCTACCAAAGAAATTTTTACGGTTGTAAAGACAGAGTGACAAGATTTCTACATTAACTGGAGAAACACTCTTGAAAAACCCAGCTAATGGTGTTTTTATGGTTCTAAAGGAGGAGTGACAAAATTTCTACACTGTTAACTTTCCTGGAAAACTCTTGAAAACCCCACTAAAGGTGTTTTTATGGTTGTAGTGACAAGATTTTTACATAATTAACTGCAAAATCACTTGAAAAAACTCATTAAAGGTATTTCTAATGTTCTAGACACAGAATGAAATTTCTACATTATTAACTGGAGAAAGGCTCTAGAAAAACTCTGCTAATCTGCTAATAGTGCTTTTTTTATGATTCTAGATACAGTGACAATATTTCTACGTGACTAACTTGACAAACGCTCTTGAAAAAACACATTACAGGTGTTTTTACGGTTCTAAAGGCAGACTTACAAGATTTCTACATTATTAGCTGGAGAGACACTCTTGAAAAACACTGCTAATTATCTCTGTGACCTTGGAAAATAATTGTGGTGAGAGCAAAGCGTTTTTGAATAACACCATACCCACACAACGCAACGCAACACACACACATCGGTTTCTGAAGACGGACCTGACACCTACACTACACAACACAACACAACACAACACACACACACACACATCGGTTTCTGACAACCTACACAACACAACACAACACAACACACACACACACACACACACACACTTACATTGGTCTCTTGCCAGCCAGTTTAGCAGCAGCATCCATGAGGTAAGCGGGGAGCCAGTGTTGCAGCAAGACAGCGATGGTGTTGAGAGCCTTGTGCTGTGTGAACCTCAGACTGGGGTACCACACGACGTCATTCATCGCGTTCCTCCTCAGCGCTGACATCCCGTGCTTGTTGATCTCACCCCACCGCACTGGACGCTCCATGCCGGACACACAGTTGTACACCAGCAGCTCCCCGTTCTTCCTGTGGGGGTTTAAGGGTGGTTAGCTTAGGTCAGGTTGGGCTAGGTGAGGTTGCTATAATGAGAGTTTGTTGGCATTTAATTCTTGTTTTTTTTTGTCATTTTGGTTTGGTTGGGTTGGGTTAGTTGTAATGAGAGTTTTTTGCAATTAATTCTTCTTTTCTTTTATCATTTTGGTTAGGTTAGGTTAAGTTAGGTAGCTGTAAGGAGTTTTTTGCAATTAATTCTTGTTTTCTTTTATCATTTTGGTTAGTAAAGCTGGGTCAGGTTAGCTTAGTTGTAATGAGAGTATTTTGCCATTAATTCTTGTTTTCTTTGATAATTTTGGTTAGGTTGGGTTGGGTTGATTGTAATGAGTTTTTTTTATGGCATTAATTCTTGTTTTCTTTTGCCGTTTAGGTTGGGTTGGGTTGGGTTGGATTGGATTGGATTGGATTGGGTTGGGTTGGGTTGGGTTGGGTTGGGTTGGGTTACGTTAGGTTAGTTGTAAGGAGTTTTTTTGGCATTAATCCTCATTTTCTTTTGCCATTTTGGAGTCATTCTTTTTATATTTCTCTTTTTTTTGGGGGGTGGGGAGAAGAGGGAAGCTGGGCAAGGGAGAAAAAGGCCCACTTGATAGCCAGTTCCCTAAAAGGTTACTGGAGTTAGCCGCAATTCTGGTCTGGGAAAATGTCTTGAAACCTCCCTACTGCAGTTTATCTTTTCTTTTCTTTTCTTTTTGGGAAGGTTAGATAAAATGCACACTGAATTTTTGGACAGTTATTTCCTGAGGTTTTGCAATTTTGGGTTTATTTCTTTTCCTTCTTGTGGGGTTGAAGGAATGGTTAGGTTAGGTTAGGTAAGGTTGGGTTAGGTTAGGTTGGGTAAGGTTAGGTTGGGATAATGTAGTTTTTTTTTTTTTTTGCATTAATTTCCTTTTTCTTTTTTTTTTTTTTGCATTTTTTTTCTTGCAATTTACCTCGTTTTATCATTATTATTATTATTATTACTATTATTATTTTTTTTTATTTATTTATTTATTTTGTGTGAATTCAAAGGTTAGGTTAGGTTAGCTTAGATTTTTTTTTAAAGATTATTTTTGAGTGTTTAGCTGTTTTGAATTTCTATCCATTTTTTTTTTTTTTTTTTTTTTTGTGGAGGTTCAAAGGTGAAATTAGGTCAGGTAAGGATAATGAGATTTTTGCGCAATTATTTCTTTATTTATTTATTTTCCTCCTTTCTTCTTGTTAGATTAGGTTCAGTTAGTGACATTGAGGCTATTGGAAAGTTAATTCTTACTTTTCCTTTCCTTTTCTTTTTTGTTGCGGTTTTTAGCTTTATTTTTTAAGCTTTATCTTGAAGTTAACCTTTTTTTTCTAATTAGGTTAAATTAGACCAGGTTAAGGTCAGCTAAGGATAAATGACGTCTTTAGGCAATGATTTTTTTTTTACTTATTTATCTATTTATTTATTTTTTGCAGTTTATTTCTTTTTTCTTGTGGAGTTAGGTTAGGTGGTTAGGTAGTAATAAGGAGGCTATAGGGAGGTTAGGTTAGGTTAGGTTAGGTTAGGTAGTAATAAGGAGGCTATAGGGAGGTTAATTCTTACTTTGAGGTTGTTTTGCCTTTTTCTTGAAGTTTACCTTTAGTTTATTCCTTCCTACGAGGTTGAAGAGGTAATGAGGTTAGGTTAGATAATGTAGCTGTACCGAGGTTTACGTAACTGAATTTTCTTTTTTTTTCTTCAATAGGTGAGGTGGTGACATTAGGTTAGGTCAAGTAACGATTCATTTTTTTGCTTTTTCGAGTTTTTTCTATTTATTTTTATTTTTCTTTCTTAATAGGTGGTGAGGTGAGGTGGTGAGGTTAGGTAAAGTAGCGTTTTATTTCTTTTGCTACTTTGAGGTTGTTTTTATCTTTTTCTTACAGTTTACCTTGTTTTTTTTTCTTGTAGGGTTTAAGGGATGGTTACGTTAGGTTCGGTAGTTGTATTGTTCTTTGGGGGGTTGATTCTGGCCTTTTTGTTGCTTCGGGGTGTGATTTTACTCCCCCCCATGTTTTGTGGTGTCCAAGGAGTGGTAAGGTAAGGTTAGGTTAGACGAGGATTGAAGGATGAGATTCTAGGGGTTAATTCTTAGTATTGATTTTCTTTTTTTACTGCAGTTCACCTCGTTTTTCTTCCTGCTGTGGGATTAATGGCTGGAGAGATGGCTGGGGCAAGGATGTGCAGGGAAAATATACACCAATAACTTGAAAATTAAATGTTACATGGTTGACTATCCAGTAAAGAGGCAAAGTTAGGCAAGAACAGTTGGCTAAACACACACAACACACACACACACACACACACACACACAGTCATCCACCCATCCACACACACACACACACACACACCAACCCACCCCACACCGTCGGGCCTGGAGCCAGGTATCGGCCTGGGTCCAGCCGGGGGTGGGGGGGTCGGCCCACCCTTGATGACGTCACATATATTCGTTACGCAAATCATTTTGAAAATGAGGATTCCCAAAAAGGCAGCTGGACACGAATGTTATAAAAATTCTGACTCGTTATCAATCGAAACTAACTTCTAAAATACAAAAACATTGCCGAGAAAAGGAATAATAAAAATAGCTCAAAAATATACTAAATAAAGTATTAGAACTTCGACTTGCTTAAACACAATTTCAAAGCCCACCAATTTCATTCAACTGAATCGATAACGTTTTTCAAAAATTATGACTATCATTTCGATATATCAAAACCTGGCAACTCGCCCTATTAGAAAAATAATATTTAAAAATGACGTTGTTTACAATATTAACAGGACTACATATCATTCTTAAAGTCCACATCTTTAACTTCTCAGGAGCCTTGCACACTTTTCTCATGATAAACCATCTTTTGAAAACACAAACACTTCGCTACAACCTCAAATAAAAAATCACAGATAGCGGAGGTAAAAATTTTAGCGTATTTTGGCCCTCCCATTCAAGTCATAAACACCCTCTACATCACCGTACTTCACTCAACTCAAGCATGGAAGACACGTAAAACACTGCGAACTATCATTAGAAACCCTTAAAAGGCACTTGTGACTCGAAATAAATGAACTGAGACAAATATAAATAATAGTGGAAGTCGAGCATCTGGGACCGGCATTTTGGGCGGGAGCTGGTGATGACGTCACAGCCTGGGGCTCGTGACGTCATGGGTAGGCCCGCTTCTTCTCACTGAGCCTCCATAGCACACAAATCAGGTAATTGCGGATATATCTCAACAACTGACATGAAAGATTAGGCCTATGGCTCCACTTTGTGACCTGTCTGGCCTGTAATGAGTGAGAGATGAGGCAGATAATGGCTAAGAGAAGCAGCGGCTCACGGGATTGGCTTATTTACGTATTTAAGGCTTGGATAATTTGTGTTTTTGAATGTCAGCAGGTGTTAGTTCACTGCTGTGTTGTCTTGGAGGTTACCAAAGTTAAGTTGTGACATGCCAGCAACGAGAAATGATGAGTTACACCAATATATTAGTACCTATAACACTTACCTTGCCCAAAGACTGTTTGGTGACAGCTGTCCATTACTCCGTCACTCACTGACCCACCCACACACCACTGTATTCTACGTTCTCAATGGTGTGTAAAGTTAACCTCTGCTTACTGAGAGGCAACACGCACAGCATTCTCTTCGTTACTATCACTTTTATCTAAGTTTTCATGACTGTCACAGTCTCACCCCGGCACCGTAGTGCCAGGCTGCCAACGCAGCGCGGCCACTGTGCTGACTCTGCTGCGTGAGCCTGAGGAGACAGTGGCCGGCGGACCCCGGACGGGGGAGGCAAACTAATACTAATGGCCAAGCCGAGGCGCCGAGGCGGACCGTGGACCATGGCAACGACTTTTAGACAGGACGCGTTTGGCAACAATGTTATTTGTCGGAATCAACACGAATAGGCTACAACAATGTTTTTACATATGTATATATAATGATACACTAACAACTAGGTACGTGTATGTCTGTTGGCTCACTACTTAATGAAGCAGTTTTCCTACCTCTATTTCAAACAAAAGTGACGTTTTTTTTTTTTCTTCTTTTTCAGTTGCCATTGGCTACCGCTGCCTCTGATGTAGCCTGCCTGCCATCCACACCCAGCTTCCTGTACGTCCCTCTTCCACTCCCCCATGCTTCTCATGCCTCCTTCACCCACCTACCCACCCATCTCTCTCTCCCTCTCTCTCTCTCTCTCTCTCTCTCTCTCTCTCTGATGAGAGACTCAATGGACCTGCCTCATGGAGCTGCTCATGGACTAACAGACTTCCAACACATACGCATCACCAGTGATTTAATTAGCACAATGTAATACTATTACTATTGCTGTAACTATCACAATTAGCTGTTACTATGAGTGTGGTTATCATTATGAAGATCATTGTTATTATTGTTATTCGTATCATTACTACCATTATTATTATTACATATTTATGATATTATCAGCCCAAATATTACATTTTTACGAGATATCAATACTATGATTACTTTTAGGTAAATAAAAATGTACAAACTTAGTGTCATGGATGCTTTTAGCATGAGAAATAACAATGCACCATGTATGTACAATGTGTTACTTATCCCTGATACCAATATTCATGATAAGCAATGATAACAATAATGATGATGATGATAATAATAATAATAATAATAATAATAATAATAATAATAATAATAATAAAACAATAATAATAATAACAATAATAATACATAATTATTATTATTATTGAGAGAGAGAGAGAGAGAGAGAGAGAGAGAGAGAGAGAGAGAGATTAGGTTACAATCAGGTTAAATCAGAAAAGGTTAGGTTAGGTTACACACACACACACACACACACACACACCTCTGAGTAGCAGTGTACCAGGCCGCCACAATCAGCAGGTTAATGGGAATGTCGACAGGGATGAGGTCGGCCACCAGCTCCCCTCGGCAGTGTAGGGTCCGCAGCATCCCCTTCCCGGCCCCCACAATGAGCCCCGTTGGTCCGTTCAGGTTGTCCACCCAGCCCGGCAATGGT
The DNA here is from genome assembly GCF_017591435.1 of Portunus trituberculatus. Classification (NCBI taxonomy): domain Eukaryota; kingdom Metazoa; phylum Arthropoda; class Malacostraca; order Decapoda; family Portunidae; genus Portunus; species Portunus trituberculatus. The sequence continues at coordinate 4,132,102 of NC_059261.1, read as the reverse complement.
TCACGCCACGCTGCCGCCACTGGGACGCCATGAGAGAACAAGAATGGGTTAGAAGCTTAGAGGAGGTGGAAGAAGGTGGAGAACTCACAGTATTCGGCCTATACCAAAGAGAGATGGAGAGAAAAATAGAGGTGGAAGAAAGTGGAGAACTCACTGTGCTGAGAGAGAGAGAGAGAGAGAGAGAGAGAGAGAGAGAGAGAGAGAGAGAGGCAATCCTAGGTGTGGACAAAGAGTTTTTTTAGAGCAGGAGTGGAGAAAACAGTGAAAATTGGTGTGTTCCCTGCCTGGTGCTCTGTGTTCTCTCCTTCTACAGGCTGGTGAAGGACTGAGACTGGAAAAAAAAAGGGGGAAAAAAAGAAAAAAAAAAAAGTACAAAGATCACAAGAAGAAGAAGATGAAGAAAACCACAGGACGGTGCACAAAGGGGTGATGTTAATATTATGTGTGTTTCTGGGGTGTTTCTGGTGGTGATCTATTATTTAAAGTGTTGTGGCCAGTTGTTTTAGGTGGTGTGTGTGTATTTTTGGGTGTTTGTGATTTTGGTGTTGAAATTGATGTTTTTGGTGTTGAAATATGTGTTTATTGGTGTTTTAGGTGTTGAAATTAATGTTTTTGGTGTTGAAATATGTGTTTATTGGTGTTTTTGATGTTGAAATGAATGTTTTTGATGTCAGATTTATTTTTTGGTGTTGATATGAATGTTATTTGATGTTTTTGGTGTTGAAATTAATGTTATTTGGTGTTTTTGGTGTTGAAATGTCTGTTTTTTGGTGATTTAGGTTTGAAATGAGTGTTTTTGGTGATTTAGGTGTTGAAATTAATATTTTTTGGTGTTGAAATGAGTGTTTTGATGGTATTTTTGGTGTTAAAATGAGTGTTTTAGGGTGTTTTTGGTGTTGAAATAAGTGTTTCAGGGTGTTTTTGGTGTTGAAATGAGTCAGTTTTTGGTTGAAATGAGTGTTTTAGTGCTGAAATTAGTGTTTTTGTGTTTTGATATTGAAATGAGTGTTTTTTTTTTTGTGTTGAAATGAGTGTTTTTGGTGATTTTGTGTTGAAATGAGTGTTTTGGTGTTTTTGTGTTGAAATGAGTGTTTTGGTGGTGTTGAAATTAGTGTTTTGGTGTTTTTAGTGTTGAAATGAGTATTTTTGGTGTTTTAGTGTTGAAATGAGTGTTTTTTTGGTGTTCTTGGTGTTGAAATTAGTGTTTTTTGCGTTTTGGTTGAAATGAGTGTTTTTGGTGTTTTGGTGTTGAAATGAGCATTTTTCGTGTTCTTGGTGTTGAAATGAATGTTTTTTGGTGATTTAGGTGTTGAAATTAATGTTTTTGGTGTTAAAATAAGTGTTTTTTGGTGTTTTTGGTGTTGAAATGTCTGTTTTTTGGTGTTTTTGGTGTTGAAATTAATGTTTTTGGTGCTGAAATGAGTGTTTTTTGGTGTTGAAATTAATGTTTTTGGTGTTGAAATGAGTGTTTTTTGGTGTTTTTGGTGTTGAAATGTCTGTTTTTTGGTGTTTTTGGTGTTGAAATGTATTTTTTGGTGATTTAGGTGTTGGAATTAATGTTTAAGGTGTTGAAATGAGTGTTTTTGGTGTTGAAATGAGTGTTTTTTGGTGTTTTTGCTGTTGAAATTAATGTTTTTGGTGTTGAAATTAATGTTATTTGATAGTTTTTGTGTTAAAATGAGTGTTATTTCACTATCTGGAGGTGAAATGTGTGTTTTTGGTGTTGAAGTGAAAAGTGTTTTTGGTGTTGAAATGATTGTTTACTGGTGTTGAAGTGTCTGTATATTGGTGTTTTGGTGATGAAATTAATGTTTTTTGATGATGAAATATGTTTTCTGGTTATTTAGGTGTTGAAGAATGTGTGTTTTGAATGTTAAAATGAGTGTCCTTTGGTGAGTTAGATGTTGAAATGTGTGTTTATTGCTGTTTTGGTGTTGAAATTCATGTTTTTGATGTTGAAATGTGCAAAGTGTTCTTGGTGTTGAAATAAGTGTTTTAGGGTGTTAGGAGGTTTGTTTATTTATTTATTAATTTATTTGATTATTTATTTTATTTTTTTGGGGGGGTGTTGAAATAAGTGTTTTAAGGTGTTTTTGGCATTGAATCATGTGTTTTTGGTGTTGAAATTAGTTTTTGATAATGAGCTGAGTGTTTCATTGCTTATTTGGGTGTTGAAGTGACTGTTTCTCTCATTTCAATACTAAAACACAAAACACAAAAACATGAAAACCACAATGTCAACACCAAACACCCTCCACCTGCCCACTTGCTCACCTATGGAGGGTCTGACAATGGCGAGGGGGAGTGAGGCGGCCTCCTGCACCAGCACATGTTCCGCCAGCGCCTTGGTGTATGTGTAGGTGTTGGGACGAGAGCCAATCAGCCTGCCGGGGGAGGAAAGGTGAGTAAGATGATGGGCAGGCTAGGTTAGGTTAGGTTAGGTTAGGTTAGGTTAAGCGTTAGGTTAGGTTAGGTTAGGTTAGAGAAGGTTAGGTTAGGTTTAGTTAGGTTAGGTTGCTAGGTTAAGGTTAGGTTAGGTTAGAGAGGTTAGGTTAGGGGAAAGGTTGAAGGCTATAAGGTTAGATTAGGTTGAATTATAAGGTAGATTAGGTTGAATTTGGGTTAAGTTAAGTTAGCTTTTTATGCAAGAGGGGAAGCTGGCCAATGGAAAATAAATAAATAAATAAATAAACATAATAATAAAACAAAATAAATAAATGAATGAAAAAGGCCCACTTGATTGCCAGTTCCCTAAAAATAGTCAGTCAGCCAAAAGTCAGGAACAAATGTCTCAAAACTTCCCTCTTAAAAGAAATCAAATCCTTAAACTGTATTTGGGTTAGGTTAGGTGGTGGGGGAGTGACAAGGGTTAGGTTAGGTCAGGTCACCCATACACCCACCCAGCCATCCATACACCCATCCAGATCACCCATACACCCACCCAGTCACCCATCCAGATCACCCAGTCACCCATACACCCACCCAGTCACCCATACACCCATCCAGATCACCCATACACCCATCCAGTCACCCATACACCCATCCAGTCACCCATACACCCACCCAGTCACCCATACATCCATCCAGTCACCCATACACCCACCCAGTCACCCATACACCCATCCAGATCACCCATACACCCACCCAGTCACCCATACACCCACCCAGTCACCCATACACCCACCCAGTCACCCATACACCCACCCAGGTCACCCATACACCCACCCAGTCACCCATACACCCATCCAGTCACCTATACATCCACTCAGTCACCCATACACCCATCCAATCACCCATACACCCACCCAGTCACCCATACACCCATCCAGTCACCCATACACCCATCCAGATCACCCATACACCCACCCAGCCATCCATACACCCAACCAGTCACCCATACACCCATCCAGTCACCCATACACCCACCCAGTCACCCATACACCCACCCAGTCACCCATACACCCATCCAGTCACCCATACACCCATCCAGATCACCCATACACCCACCCAGTCACCCATACATCCATCCAGTCACCCATACACCCATCCAGTCACCCGTACTTAGGCGTGAGGTGGTTGAAAGTGTCGTCATCCATCCAGTCTACCAGTTGGATGAGTTTGTAGGGGTCGGTGGGGGGCGGGTACACCATCTCCTTCACCTCCCCACGATCACAGTTGCAGTAGGCGGTGGACACGTGGATGAGGGCCTGCGGGTGGGAGGTGGGTGAAGGTGGGTGCTGTGTGGATGATGGTGTGTTATGGGGGACTTCATTTGGCTGGATTTTTATTTATTTTTTTTATTTTCATCTATTTTTTTTTTTTTTTGTGTGTGTGTGTTTGAGTGAGTCATGTGCATTTTTTTTTTTTTGGGTGTGTGTGTGTTTCAAATTGTTTTTTCCTATTTCCTCTTTTCATACTCTTACTTTCCTCACCAATTTTCCTTTCAAGTTTTTTTTCCCCTTCTCTTTTCCTTTTACATTACTTTCCCTTCACCAAACACTCCATAACATTCACCAACCTTATCTTTCCCTTCACACACACCAATAAAAACATCAACCACTTTCTTTCATCCTTGCACTAACACTCAAAATTATTCTAAACTCTTTCCCTTCACAAAAACCTAAATTATTACCTTGAACAATATTTCCCCTTCACTAAAAACTAATAAATTCTCTCTTCATATCTTCCCCTTACTAAAAAAACACTAATAATTTCTCTATACAGCTTTTTCGTAGTGGTGATAGAGTAAAGGGTTTCTGAATACTAGAGCCACACCACTCATTACTCCACATTCACCACCAGATAACACTAGACACACACCACCCTTACTTCCACCTCTCCACATCGCTGCACACTCACCACCAGCCGCTCCATCTTGTGACAAAGCTCCACCAGGCGTTTTGTACCCAGGACATTCATTTGCAGCGACAGTTTGAGAGCCTCGTCAAATTTCACGGTGGCAGCTGCATGAACACTACTGAAACTCTGGAAATCAGCGTGGCGGCGTCCTGAGGTGCCACTCCGAGCCCTGGCAGCATGATGTCCCCCTGTATTGGCACCAGACACCGCAGGGCCTCCGGGGATGTGGCGCGAAGCTGGTCGAAGAGCTGTAGGGGTGTTGGGAGGGGTGTTAGTGCTGGTGTGTATGTATGAGAGGAGAGGAGAGGAAGAGGAAACAAAAATGAAAAAAGAAAGGAAGAAAAGAAAGAATAGAGAAGAGAAAGAAAATGAAGATAATAATAATAATAATGATAATAGTAGTAGCAATAATAATAATAATAAGAAGATGATGATGATGATGAAGAAAAAATTAGATACATACGTCGAGAGAGAGAATCAGGATGCAAAGCTCGGCAAACACTCCTACCAACATTTCTTTTTCTTCCTTTTTATAGCAAAGTTGTCAGTTTAACCAGTGAAGGGCGTGACTTGTGGAAACACCAGAAGTAACACACGCTTAGAAACACTGCAACACTCATATTTCACCATCTGTTTATTTATTTAACCCATTTACCTATATATTCACTCGTTTATCTATCTGTATATCTATTCATCTATCTAATTATCCGACTATCTATCTATTTAACTATCTATCTATCTATTTAACTCGTCTATCTTATCTATTTACCCTATCTATCTATTAACTCGTTTATCTATCTATGTATCTATTAACCCTGCTATCTACCTAATTACCCGACTATCTATCTATCTATTTATTCGTTTATCTATCAATTTCACCACCAATCAATTTTTACTTCAGTCACCCCCATTTTCTATAAACAACTTTCTCTCGTATTCACCTCACAATCCTTTAACAAACTCCTTTAGCATCCTACACCGATCGTACACACTCTCCTGCCTCTCCCAGCACCCTTCCCTTCCCTTCAGACCCCTCTCACTGCCTCTCCCACCTCCTCTCTTTCTCATCTCGCAGCAGAAACTTCGCTAAAATCACTGTTGACTTAACCTTGGAAGAATGAAAGGCAGAAAGGCTGGGAGTGGAGAGACAGCGTTTATAATTATGAATAGGGTGTGTTTAATTGTAGAGTGGCGGGATATATGGCTGGTTTCATTGTGTTTTGGAGTTTTATATTTCATTTGTGTTTTTGTGTGTTTTGTTGCTTAAAGGTTGTTGTTGTTGTTGTGGTGGTGGTGGTGGTGGTGGTGGTGGTGGTGGTGGTGGTGGTGGTGATGGTGGAGGAGGAGAAGGAGGAGAAGAAGAAGAAGAAGGAAAAGATGAGTAGGAGGAGGAGACGACGAAGAAGGAAAAAAGAAAATTGAAGAAGAAGAATGAAGAAGAAGAAGAAGAAGAAAAGGAGGACGAGAAAGAGGAGAGATCTATTTCATTTTATTTACATATTTTATTTAACTTCCTTCAGATTTTGGGTGAAGGTCTCTCTCTCTCTGTGTGTGTGTGTGTGTGTGTGTGTAGACCTTGGCCTGGGATGTCATTGAAGGGTTAGAACACACACACACACACACTTAAATACCATCAGCTGCAGTGTGTGTGTGTGTGTGTGTGTGTGTGTGTGTGTGTGTGTGTGTGTGTGTGTGTGTGTGTGTGTGTGAGCGTGACAGGCGTGAAGAGTGAGTGCCTAGTGTGCCTCGCCTCACCTTGAACCTTATTGTGAAATCCTCCAGTACTTTCCAAAGGTCCTACTTGGTGCCACACGGGTCCTTGAGGCGGTCTATGGTTCTACTGACAGATTAACCCCTTCAATACTGAGACTACAGCATTATATTCACCTTTGTGGCCTTGGAAAACAGTCACGACGGAGTTTTTTATGGTTCTAGTGACAGATTAACAAGATTTCTACGTTCCTCATACGGCAAAGTCTTAAAATCCAACTCCAGTATTTCTTGATGGAATGTTTGTGGTTCTAGAGACAGATTAGCAGGTTGTCTACGTTATTTGTACGAGAAACTGTATTAAAAATTATCCTCAATATTTCTGTAGCCTTGGAAAACGTTCGTGATGGAGTCTTTTATGGTTCTAGTGAGAAATTAACACGATTTTTACAATATTCATACGAAAAATGGTCTTAAAACCCAGACTATATATTTATGTGGCCTTCGAAAACAGTCTTGATAAAATGACAGCGGTTTTCAAGTATTTATGTGGCTCTAGTGAAAAATTTACAGGATTTCTACGTTATTCACACGAGAAAGTCTTTAAATTATGATCATGAAGGGACAAGCTTGGTTTTTTTTTCTTTTTGTTTCTACAGTAGTGAGATTAACAAAATTTCTATGATATCTATATGAGGAACAATCTTAGAACCCACTATAAATACCTCGCTGGCCTTGAAGAAGTCATAGTGAAGTGATGTAAGTATCAAGTGTTCGTTTTGTGGTTCTAGTGACAGATTAACAAGATTGATTACTTCATTACTAACAGGAGAAACACGTCACCCTTGTCATGTCCCCTGCACCACTAGAGGACCTCCACTAGACCACCCCCTCTTAGTCACCCTTGCTATGCCCCCTGTTAAAGGCTTCTCTCAGGTCCTCTCTTAACCTTCGCTTCTCAAGTCTTGTATTCTGAAACGCTTTGCTCTTTCACCACCAATGCTTTCCAAAGGCTCCAGTTGAAGATACTCATGTTTGTAAGAGTATTTTATGGTTCTGGCGATAGATTGGCAAGATTTCTAGTTTATTAAAAGGAGAAACTGTCTAGAAAACTAAGCTAGTTATCTCAATGGCCTTGGAAAACTGTCGTAGTGAGAATGAAGTGTTTTTAAGGATGTTTTATTGTTCTGGTGATGGATTGGGAAGATTTCTAGTTTAAAAGGAGGAACTGTCTTGAAAACCCACCTAGTTCTCTCTGTGGCCTTGGAACACTGTCGTAGTGAGAGAACAAGGCGTCAGGAATTAAAAACGTTCTCTGTCTCATTTTGTAAGAAATATCCTTCATCCTGTGTATCCTTCAAGTCATTCTCCTTTGTAATGATCCTAACACTCCTTCCTTCCTGTCTTAAACTTAACCATTGGCAAGACTCAAGACATTACCACCTCTGTACATAACAAAGCTTAATCCATTCAGTACTGGAACACATTTTTACCTTGAGTTTTGGGTAGCATTAGACCATTTTATTGACATTACTAAGGGTCTATAGAGGTCAGAAGATTAATGGCCACAGTCTTCACTATTTTAATCCTCCACATAAGTTTCTGAAGCTGTATAGAATCAGAATAGTAACCAGAATGAATATGGAAACGCGTCATGCTACTGAAACTTGTGTACGATTAGACCATTTTATTGACATTAGGAAGGGTCTATGGAGGTCAGACGATTAATGGCCAAAGTCTTCACTATTTTAACCCCTTCAGTACTGGGACACATTTTTACCTTGAGATTTGTGTACCATTAGACCATTCTATTTACATTACTAAGGGTCTATGGAGGTCAGAAAATGAATGGCCACAGTCCTCACTATTTTAACCCCCCCCACAAGTTTCTGAAGCAGTAGAGAATCAATAAATAGACAGCAGAAGGAATTTTAAAACGTGTCATGGAAGTGAAGGGGTTAAAGACAGCCAGTGCGTCTTTCTATAAGCC
>NC_059261.1:4116543-4121543 GCF_017591435.1 Portunus trituberculatus | reverse complement strand
TAATCAAACCCTAATAAAACCTCACTTTTTTTCCTAACCTAACCACACTTCACATTAAAAGCAACCTCACCTAATGTTATCTAACCTCGCCTGACTCTTCTCCCTCACCAAAACCTCATTTAATTTTCTTATCAAAAACTTCCCTAACCTCAACAAACCCCACTTATTTCTTTCCAAACCTTACTTTCCTTCCTAACTTCATCTCATCTTACTCTTTCCCTAGCCTCACCAAACCTCACTTCACTTTTTCCATAACCTCATTCTTTTCCTTTCTAACCCCTATGTTAACCTCACTTTCCTTCCTAACCTCAACAAACCTCACTTATTTTTCCATAACTTCATTCTTTTCCTTCCCTTCCCATTCCTAACCTCACTTTTCTTCCTAACCTCAACAAACCTCACTCAATTTTCCCTAACCTCATTCTTTCCCTTCCCTTCCCATTACTAACCTCACTTTCCTTCTTAACCTCACCAAACCTCACTTATTTCCTCCCAAAACCTCACTTAATTTTTTCTAACCTCATTCTTTTCCTTCCCTTCCCATTCCTAACCTCACTTTCCTTCCTAACCTCAACAAACCTCACTTAATTTCTACCTTACTGTAACTCTTCCCCTTAGCTAATTCAACCTCACCTAACCTCACCTCACTTGATTGCCTCCCTAACCTAACTCAACCTCACTTTTCTTCTGTAACCTCTTCCCCTCACCTCACTCACTCTTCCCCTCACCTCACTACACCTTACTCTCGTCCTTCCCCTCACTACACCCACTCTTTCCTTCCTTCCCCTCACTTCACCACACTCTTCCCCTCACCTCACTCTTTCCCTCACTTCACCACACTTTCCCTCACCTCGTCACTCTTCCCCTCACCTCACGTCACCACACTCTTCCCCTCACTTCACACTCTTCCCTCACTTCACCACACTCTTCCCCTCACTCCACGTCACCTCACTCTTTCCCTCACTGCACCACACTCTTCCCTCACTGCACCACACTCTTCCCCTCACTTCACCACACTTTCCCTCACCTCAAGTCACTCTTCCCCTCACTTCACCACACTCTTCCCCTCACTTCACCACACTCTTCCCCTCACTTCACCACACTTTTCCCTCACTTCACCACACTTTTCCCTCACTTCACACTCTTCCCCTCACTTCACACTCTTCCCCTCACTTCACACTCTTCCCCTCACTTCACCACACTCTTCCCTCACTTCCCCTCACTTCACCACACTCTTCCCCTCACCTTCACCTCAGCACACTTTATCCCTCCCCTCACCCTCCCCTCCACCCTCACCTCAGCACACCTTACCTTTGAGTTCAGCAGTTCATCCAGTCTTGCCCTCACGTCCTGGCCGCCTTTGGGTCTCATGAGCAGGTAGATGCAGGATATCCCGGGGCAGGACCTCAGCAACTTCTCCACCAGGACCTTCCCCATGAACCCCGTGGCCCCCGTGATCAGCAAACTGCGGTCACGGTAAAATTCAGATACTACACCGCCTCCTGATGGTGGTGATGATGTTGCTCCTGTTCCTCCTCCTCCTCCTCCTCCTCCTCCTCCTCCAGGTGTTACCGCTGTGGTGTTCATCCTGACTCCGTTTTCTGTTGCGTGGTTATTCTTTCTCTTTCTCTCTTTCTCTATTTTTTTTTTCTTATTTTTCTTGTTTATTTAGTTTTTTTTTTTTTATTTTTTTTTCAGTTTTTTTTCTTTTAGTTTATTTTTTGTTTCATCTTTTTCTTATTTTTTTTTGGTCTCGTATTTTGTTTGTCTATTTTCTTTTTATTTCCGTTTTCTTTTTGTTTGTTTTTCCTTGATTTTCTTTTGTTTTTCGTTCGTTTTCTTCCTTGTCTCGATTTTCTTCTCCTTACTTTGAATTAATTGACGTATTTTCCTTCGTCTTCTTCTTTATCTACGTTTATTCTTTTATTATTTTCTTTCTATTTTTCTCTTCACTTTTCTTCCCACTCTCTTTTATCATTATTTCACTCGTTTCCTCTCCCTCTCTCACATTTCTCTTTCCTTCCTTTTTTCTCTCTCTTTCCTCTCACAAACTTTTTCTTCTTTGCAATTATTTTTCCTTCGCCTATCACTAAAACGTCGTCTTTTTCCTACTTTTCTACTTTTTTTCCCTTCGCTCACTTTCCAAACCTCTTTCCTTTAATTCTCTTCCTCCTCTTCTTCCTTTTTACTCTTCCTCTCCCCTTTCACAACACTACAGTCACTACACACGCAACTGTAGTATTTGTAGTAGTAGTAGTAGTAGTAGTTCTTATCCTTTCACTTCAACTACCACAATTTCGCTTTCTCTACCACAATTTAAGGGCAAAACAACAACAATTCGGGTGTTTTCTTTCCCAGCAACACTCACCAATAATATTTGTAGATAAATGTTTTCCTTTTTACACTTTTTACTTGTTTATTGATCTTGTTTCTCTTATTTCCTTGTCCTTCTGTTTGTTTTTCCTTCTTCTCTTCGTATATTCACCTTCGTTCACTTCTTTTCCTCCTTTTCTCACTTTCTTTTTTTTTCTTCGTTAGTCTTGTTTCTTTATTTCTCTTATTCTATTTTTCTTTTCGTTATTTTTCCTTCCTTCGTATTCTTCTAACTTCTGCTTATTTCTCTATTTCCTACACTGTTTTATCTGTTTTCTCTATTTGTCTTATTTATTTTGTATATTTTTTTATCGTATGTTCATTTCCCTCTTCCCAGTTTGTATTTCTGATAGATTACCTTTATTTCTATCTCCCAGTCACTATCTCTCCAAGTTCTCCCTTTCCAGTCTCTCTCGGTGTGGTAGAGAGAGACAGCAGCAGTTCACCACACGTCACCACAACATGAGATCACCACACCACACACTTCATCACTTCTCCACTCCCTTCTGAAGCAATGAAGCACTAACTCGACTTCACGGGAGGTGTTTCGAAGCAGTGAGAAGGCACACACCACACCACCACACCACAACACCACTAGTCACACCGCAGGGCAGCTATCTCGCTTTCTTTCCCTCTGTTTCTCACACCACAGTCCCGTTTCGAAGCAGTGATTGTGAAGCTCTCTTATGCTCCAAACACACGCAGGGGTCTTGTTCCAACCCGCGCCTGCACACACATACACTCACACACGCCTCCTCCGCGACACAGCGTTATAAACCCTCTTAAGAGAGTAAACTAACCAATCAGCGTTAAGGAAAGGCTAAGGTGCACTGTGATTGGCTCCCCAAGTGGTTAGTGCCTAGCGTGGACCAATGGCAGGACAGGAGGAGAGCGAGGTGTGCTGCGGCTGGCTGGCGGGGACCGACTGACTGACTGACCGCTGGCTGGCTGGCTGGCTGGCTGGCTATCATTGAGTCACCTGCCTTGCCTCACCTGTGCTACGTGGATTACAGGTAGTAGTAGTAGTAGTAGTAGTAGTAGTAGTAGTAGTAGTAGTAGTAGTAGTAGTAGTAGTAGTTGTTGTTGTTGTTGTTATTACTTTATTTATTCAGATTTATCAATAGCACTTCTTCTCTCTCTCGTGTGTGTGTGTGTGTGTGTGTGTGTGTGTGTGTGTGTGACAAACAAAGGGACACAATTACTCAAAACTTTCCAAAAAACATTACCACGCATAAACGCACGCACGGACACGCACGCACGCACTCACAACCCTCTCTTCCTCGTCGTCGTAGTCGTCGTTGTTGTTGTTTTTGTTGTTGTAAGGCTGAGATTTCACGAGGGGAGAGAGGGAAGGAGGGGGGGGAGAGGGGAGAGGGTTCAAGGGGGGTTGGGGGGTCAGTCGTTACCGGTATGCATCACCCCCCAGCCTCTCCCATTTTCTCCGGTCCTTGTAGAGAAAGTGGAAGAGAGAGAGAGAGAAAGAGAGAAGTAGGTAGGTAGAGAGAAAGAGAAAGAGAGAGAGAGAGGGATGCAGGAAAGTGAGAAAGAGAAAATGGGCGGGAGATTTGCAGCTTTTCCTCTTCCTTCCTCTTGAACACGTCTTCCTTTTCTTTCCCTTGCGTCCCTAAACACCTGAGCGTTAATGAGAACTAATGCCACTGACCTGGGCGCACCTGGGGCTTAACAACACACCCAGGGGACCACCAAATCACCTGTGGCTACGTATGAAACCCCTGGGGGAATCTTTAGTGCCTTCCCTGGGGGCGAGGAACACCTGTGGGCCTTTTAATCACTACCCAGGTCAAAAGTACACCTGTTTACCCCTCTAGATCGCCTGATGGGGTGTCTGGGGTGTCTGGGGGTGTCCGGGGGTTTAGGGTGGCCTGGGGTACTTGGGGCTGGGGACCTCTGCCTGACCCCTCTACTTGGTGTGTCCTCTCAGCGAAGCCTCATTTTAGTCCTCCATAGTCACCCCTGGAATAGAAAACGATGGCGAGGTGAAGAAAATGGAGGTCACGGTCTGGAGTGTTTGCTGAGAGAGAGAGAGAGAGAGAGAGAGAGAGAGAGAGAGAGAGAGAGAGAGAGAGAGAGAGAGAGAGAGAGAGTAAACAAAAAAACGGGAAACGCAACAAAAAATGAGCAAAAACACAAACAAAAAATGAATGAAAGGCACGACGAGAGAGAGAGAGAGAGAGAGAGAGAGAGAGAGAGAGAGAGAGAGAGAGAGAGAGAGAGAGAGAGCGTGACTTAAAGACCCACTTCCACACTGAGCAAATTTAAAGAAAACGGGAAGAAGGACGCGAGGTGAGGGTTGCCCAGGGTAGTAGTAGTAGTAGTAGTAGTAGTAGTAGTAGTAGTAGTAGTAGTAGTAGTAGTAGTAGTAGTAGTAGTAGTGGTGGTGGTGGTGGTGGTGGTGGTGGTGGTGGTGGTGGTGGTGGTTAGTAGTAGTAGTAGTAAAGAAGAAGAAGAAGAAGAAGAAGAAGAACATATAACACAACATAAATAATAGGATAACAAAGGGCCACCAGGGCCCATCTAGGTTATCCTGTATCAGTCGCACAGCGACCTCGTCATCAGTACTTAAAGATACACTTAAAAGTACACAATACATTATATACTAATTCTAA
>NC_059261.1:4109043-4114043 GCF_017591435.1 Portunus trituberculatus | reverse complement strand
CAAGGCCACAGAGAGAACTAGGTGGGTTTTCAAGACAGTTCCTCCTTTTAAACTAGAAATCTTCCCAATCCATCACCAGAACAATAAAAACATCCTTAAAAACACTTCATTCTCACTACGACAGTTTTCCAAGGCCATTGAGATAACTAGCTTAGTTTTCTAGACAGTTTCTCCTTTTAATAAACTAGAAATCTTGCCAATCTATCGCCAGAACCATAAAATACTCTTACAAACACGAGTATCTTCAACTGGAGCCTTTGGAAAGCAGTGGTGGTGAGAGCAAAGCGTTTCAGAATACAGGCCTGTAACCTAACCTAACCTGTCTTGTCTCAGAACATCAGAAAATGAGGGAAGCTGCGAGAGACAGTGAGGCGTACACGTGGCACTCCCTGTGTGAGAAATGCTGCTTATTTCCACCCATCATCCCTATCCATCAATCTATCTAATCTTGTTTAAACCTCCCTGTTGACTCACCACTGACACCATCATTACTAACTCCCTTCCACTACTTATCTCTTTACTATGAAGCCAACACTACTTAAATGTGAAGGTAATCTAACCCAACCTAACCAAAGTATAAGGACTGTTTATCATGAAATAACCAATAATGTAATTTAGTTTGGCGTTCTCAGGCGTCTCCCCCAGTTTTTCTCACCCCTCCAACCGCTAACTCTGTACAAGGGCCTTATCTGTCCTTGTATGGAGTACTCCTCGCGTGTTTGGGGGGTTCCATTCATACAGTTTTATTAGATAGGGTGGAATCAAAAGTTTTTCGTCTCAACTCCTCTCCTCTGCTGACTGACTGTCTTCAGCATCTTTTTCACCGCCGAAATGTTGCATCTCTTTCTTTTATCGCTATTTTCATGCTGACTGCTCTACTGATCTTGCTAACCTCATGCCTCCCCTCCTTCTGTGGCCTCGCTGCACAAGGCTTTCTTCTTCCTCTCATCCCTATTCTGTCCAACTCTCTAATGCAAGAGTTAACCAACACTCTCAATCATTCACACCTTTCACTGGTGAACTCTGGAATTCCTTGCCTGCTTCTGTATTTCTGTCTTCCTACCACTTATCTTCTTTTAAGAGGGAGGTTTCGTGACGTTTGTCCCTGAATTTCGGACACTCACTTGACCTTTAAGAGAACTGGCAACCCAGTAGGCTTTTTTTTTTCATCATTTTTTGTTGCTCTTGGCCAGTTGCCCCTCCTACTTGAAAAAAAAATAATAATAAATAAAGAACTTACTCTGAAGCCAACATTACTTAACCTAACCTAACCTGCCTTGCCTCACGCAGTCTCACGTAACCTCTTCCTGTGAAGCCAACACTACTTAAATGCGAAGACAACCTAACCCAACCTGACCTAACTATGAAGACATTGTATCCTAACCTAACCACACTATTACTAGAAGGCAATATTACTTAACCTAACCTAACTCGAACTAACCTTCTCCTAACCATAACTACAATTCAATCCCTTACTGTGAAGCCAAGCCAACCTAACCTAACCTAACCTAACCCTTTTCTGACATTACCTAACTAAACCTCACCCTCAAAATGAACCTAACTTTTCTTTCCTAACTTAACTGTAAAAAAAGGAAAATGAACACAACACAACTCAACCCAACCTAACCTAATCCTAACCCAACTCAACCTAAGCCAACCTAACCTAACCCAACAACCTAACCTAACCCAACCCAACCCAACGTAACGAAACTTCACCAAATCAAACCAAACGAACTTATTTTCTAACGTCTTAATAATAATAATAATAATAATAATAATAATAATAATAATAATAATAATAATAAAATGGTCAATAGTTTTCTTTCACTTCCTTTTCTGACTTACTTTCTTTCTCTACTTTTCTTAACGCACTTCTCAAAAATAAAGTTATCTCATACTCGATAAATAAAAAAAAATAAGGTAAATAAATAAATAAAAAAGAAAAAAAAGCGATTGAGAGAGAGAGAGAGAGAGAGAGAGAGAGAGAGAGAGAGAGAGAGAGAGAGAGAGAGAGAGAGAGAGAGAGAGAGAGAGAGAGAGAGAGAGAGAGAGAGAGGCACACTTTTTTTTCTCCTTTTCCCTTTCTCTCCATCGTTGTGTGAAAATTTTAATCTTTTTTTTATTTTCTTATTTGTTTCCCTTTCTTATTGTGTGTAGCTTACCCTCTTAAGAATTACGCAAGTCATCTGAGGTCACCAGGTCACACACACACACACACACACACACACACACACACACACACACACACACACACACACAAGAATTCAAATATCATGTCTATTTTTCTTCTTTTTTTTTTCTTTTCCTTTTACAAAACACAAAGGTCGGTGCAAGAAGCTACTATAGGCCTATACACGTGGCAGGCCTATACAGTACACACCTGCCTCTTTCCCCATCCATACACTGGTCTCATGTTGTTCCAAAGCTCCCTCGTGACTCACCACTCACTGCCTCATTGCTGCGTCCATTCCAGCCACTCACCCACTCACCACTCCATTTCACAACCACTTCCTTCTCTCTCTCTCTCTCTCTCTCTCTCTCTCTCTCTCTCTCTCTCTCTCTATTTATTTATTTATCAATCTATATCTTTTCACAACCAGCTCCTTCCTTCCTGTCCCTATCCTCATTACTAACAGGAGTTCTTGCCTAACCTCTTCAGTGCCATGACACGTTTTCGTATCTATTCTACTTACAATTTGGTGATTTTATGCAGCTTCAGAAACTTATGTGGGGATTAAAATAGTGAAGACTGTGGCCATTCTTCTGACCTCCATAGACCCTTCCTAATGTCAATAAAGTCGTCTATACCAGGTGAGGGCAAACTACAGCCCAAAGGAAATCATACAGCTCGACAAATGTTAATAGACAATGTCAAATAGTATTGTGAGCATTGCATTTTCTTCCCGCAAGTGTGTGTGTGTGTGTGTGTGTGTGTGTGTGTGTGTGTGTGTGTGTGTGTGTGAATGATTTTTTTTCTTTAGAAGCCTTTATTTATTTATTTTTCATTTCCTATTTATCTTTTTTACGTTATGACCTATAGCGCCTGCAGGTAACTTGAAGACTATATGTTAGTTTCATTAGTGGCGCAGGCAATTTTATTTGTAGTGGTGGGCATATTAGGGCCCATATCACCACTAAAGCGCATCTTGGGTGTAACCACCTAGAACCTGGGTATCCTTGTGACATGTAGGTTACTTTAAACCACTCCACAAATGACATAGCTTCAAAGCGGTATGTGGTGGGATTCGAACCTTCGCGTGGACGTCTGCCTGATCCCACCACCACCACCTTATCCTTATCCACTACGCCACCACCTCCATTTTAAGTATTAATGATTTTGGGTTAATATAGTATGCAACCCTATAAGATTGTGATTCTTTTTAATGCAGCCCTAACACTGAAAAGTTTGCCCACCCCTGATCTAATCACATCCAAAACTCAAAGTAAATATGTGTCCCAGTACTGAAGGGGTTAAGTCACCCTTGTTATGTCCCTTGCACCACTTGAAGACCTCCACAAGATCCTCCTCTTAGTCACCCTTGTTATGTCCCCTGCACCACTTGAAGACCTCCACAAGATCCTCCTCTTAGTCACCCTTGTTATGTCCCCCCACCACTTGAAGACCTCCACAAGATCCTCCTCTTAGTCACCCTTGTTATGTACCCTGCACCACTTGAAGACCTCCACCAGACCCCCTCTTAGTCACCCTTGTTATGTCCCCTGCACCACTTGAAGACCTCCACCAGACCCCTCTTAGTCACCCTTATGTCCCCTGCACCACATAAACATTTCTATCAGGTCCCTACCACCCCTCCTACCATACGTCTCTCTATGGAATGCAAGTTTTACCCCTTCAGTACTGGGAGGCAGTTTTCCCATGGTTTTGGGTGTGATTAGACAGTTTTATTTACATTAGGAAGGGTCTATGGAGGTCAGAAGATTAATAGCCAGAGTTTTCACTATTTTAATCCCCACGTAAGTTTTTGAAGCTGTGTAAAATCACCAAATAGTAAGCAGAATGAATTTGAAAAAGCGTCATGGTACTGAAGAGATTACAATCTGCGCTCTAGTGGGTGTTATCAATGACGAGGCAAGGCAGGGCAGGGTAGGGAGGGCAAGGTTGGGGTGAAGAGGTAGTGTATCAATGTTTTCTAAGGTTCAACAGACACTCGTGCAAGTTACCAGGGTTTGCAATGGTGTTTTCGTGATTCTAGTAACAGTTAAACAGGCTGCGACGGGAGTTACTGGTGTTTTTTTATGTGTTTTTACGACTCTGTTGATAGATTACAGGACTGTAGTGAAAGTTATGAGGGTTTTCAATGACGTTTTTATGGTTCCTGCGATAGTTTGACTTTTTTTGGTGGAAAGTCGCTGAGGTTTTTAAAGGTGTATCTGACTGTAGTGGAAGTCATCAGAGGTTTTCAAGAGTAGTGGAAGTTATGAGGGTTTTTCAAGAGTTTCAACAGACTAGTGAAAGATACAAGCGTATTTTCCGAGTGTTTTAAAAGACAATAGTGGAAGATAAGAAGGGTTTAACAGACTGTAGTGGAAATTATCAGGGTTTCCAAGTGTTTAACAGACTGTAGTGGAAGTTAGCAAGATTTTCAAAGGTTTATCAGACTGTGGAAGATAACAACGGATTTAACAGACCGTAGATAAATTTGTCAGAGTTTTCAAGGGTTTATCAGACTGTGGTTGTAATCATCACGGTTTTCAGGAGTGTTTTCAGGCCCCCAGTGACAATGTAACCCCCCAACCAAGGCCTACACGTGAGAGGCGAGGCGGTAACCAGCCAGCCAGCCAGCCAGCCAGCCAGCCACACGCCCACCACTCGTCACTTTCATCACAGACCACAGTGGCACCGTTGCGTCACAGGGATAATAAAAGGTACAAAAAAAAGTAAAGTGAACACACACACACATACACACACACACACACACACAGTATCTACACACAACACACCTCAACCGTGCAAGAATAAACACAGTGTTGTTTATACT
>NC_059261.1:4074043-4099043 GCF_017591435.1 Portunus trituberculatus | reverse complement strand
TTTTTTTTAGAGACTCATAATTCTTTTTGCTGTTAATATTCCTTTTTGAACATCTTTTTTTCCCGCCAAACCTTGTAGAATTTTAGAGACTATATAATTCTCTTGATTCATGTTTCTATTATATATATTTCAGCGTGTTTTAGCTAATCATCATGTTTGTTTTAGATTGTTTTTTGCTGTAAATCCTTTTTCAGCCTTTTGCCGCCAAATCCTTTATAATTTTTTAAACGAAATAATTCTCCTGATTCATTTATCTGTTATGTATATATTTCAGCTTGTTTTTGCCAATCATCATGTTTATTTTCTGTCAATCCTTCTTTTCTCAGCCTCTTTTTTCCCGCCAAACTCTTTACATTTAAGAAACTATACCAATTCTCCTTATTAATCTTTCTATCACAAATATTTCATCGTGTTTTTGCTTTTTTATCATGATTTTTGGTTCTTTTGCTGTCAATTTCCTTTTTCAACCTTCTTTTCCCGCCAGACCCTTTTCATAAATTTTAGAAGCTACCAAATTCTCCTTATTCATCTCTATCACAAATATTTCAGCGTATTTTTCCCTTATTTTCATGGTTTTTTCTATTATTTCGCTGTCAATTCCCATTTTTTCAACCTCCTTTTCCCGCCAAACTCTTTACATGTATATAATTTTCCTTATTCATCTTTCTGTCACAAATATTTCATGTTTTTTTTTTTTTTCTTTTATGCTTTTCTATTGTTTTTGCTGTCAATTCTCCTTTTTCAAGCTCCTTTTCCCGCCAAACACTTTAGATTTTAGAAACTAACAAATTTTCCTGATTCATCTCTATATCTTGTCTTTCTGTTGGTTTTCCTGTCAATCCTTTTTTTCAACCTTCTTTCCTGCTAAATTCTATATAAACTACTTTTTTTCCGTTATTTATCTCTCTATCAAAACATTTCAGCGTATTTTAATTTGCTATTTCATATTTTTCTATATTTCTTGCCGTCAGTCCTCCTTTTCAACCTCATTTTCCCGCTAAATCATTTAGAAACTGCATTTTACTTATCTATCATCTCAGCGTATTTGCCAATTCTTCATATTTTTTTCTATTGTTTTCACTGTCAATCCTCCTTTTCAACCTCTTTTTCCGGCCAAATCCTTTAGAAACTGCTTTTTTTTCCTCTTATTTATCATCCCCATCTAATTTTCTCAGATTATTTTTGCTATTTCTTCATATTTTTCTATTGTTTTTGCCGTCAGTCCTCTTTTCCAACCTCCTTTTCCCGCCAAACTCTTTAGAATTTTTTTTCCTATTTATCATCGCCATCCTAAAATTTCTGCGTACTTTGCCGTTTCTTCATATTTTTCTGTTGTTTTGCCGTCTGTCCTTTTTCAACTTCCTTTTCACGCCAAACCCTTTAGATACTACTTATTTTTTCCTTATTTATCATCCCCATCTAAATATCTCATCGTATTTTTGGTATTTCTTCATATTTTTTCATTGTTTTGCTGTCAATCCTCCCTTTTCAGTATATTTTTCCACCGAAATCCTTTAAAATCTGCTTTATTTATCTAATCTATTTATTTCATTTATTTATTTATTTTTGTTTATTTATCTACTCCCATCCAAATATCTAAGCGTACTTTTTTGGTATTTCTTCATATTTTCTACTGTTTTTGCCGCCAAGCCTCCTTTTTCAACCTCCTTTTCCCGCCAAATCCTTTAAAAACTATATTCTTTTATCATTCACGTTCCCGTCCAAATATTCCAGCATATTTTTGTTGCTATTGCTGTCATTTTACATTATTTCTGCCTCTTCACTCCCTTTATTCTACACAGTCCCTATAGAAACAGTTTACTTATCTCTATCTATCAAATAGGTTAGATTCTATTCAACTTCCTTACTTTATCTATTTTTCTATTTAAATATTATAGCTTATTCTTATTCTTATTGTTGTTTTTATTCACTCTCATATCCTTCCTTCTCTTTATCATTGAATTTCTTTACAAACTCTCTAAAAGTCTGTTCATTTCGCTATTTAAATGTTTCACACTTTTTTATTGACATTTTCTTTGTAATATATTTCTTTTCAACTCGTTTCTACATCTTTTCTTTTTTCTTTTCTTTTTTTTATTTATTTTCATGTTTTTTTTTTTTTTACTTTATTTTATTTTTTTGCTTCTTTTTTTCCTAACACTCTTTCTATCATTTTATTTTCGTGTCATATTTTTCTTTTCTTTTTTTTTTTGCTTTCATTGTCTTTTTCATCTATTCTCGCCTCTCTCTCTCTCTCTCTCTCTCTCTCTCTCTGCTTTATATATTTTACCCTATTATTATTGTTATTGTCATTTTTCATATATATTTTTTAATCTCTTTGCCTTCTTCACCTACACTTATAATTGCTACTCATATATCTATCTATTTGTCTATTTATCTATTTGTTATCTATCAGTGTGTTATCTCTCCCAAATACATAAATCTCGATTTTCTTCAACAGCTCATTAATTCCTCACACCTTACTGATTATCATAACTCTCTCTCTCTCTCTCTCTCTCTCTCTCTCTCTCTCTCTCTCTCTCTCTCTCTCTCTGTTTTAAAATGAGAGAAATACACTGTTGAATTTTGTTTATTATTAGCTAGTTTACCATTTCTCTCTCTCTCTCTCTCTCTCTCTCTCTCTCTCTCTCTCTCTCTCTCTCTCTCTCTCTCTCTCTCTCTCTCTCTCTCTCTCTCTCTCCTGTCGTCAGTAAAAAGGAATTAAAAAGCTACATTATTCCTTTGATTAAGTTTGTAATAGTTTCCCCTATAAATAATGAAGGAGTAACTAAACTATATGTATTTTTAAGAGCCTTTTATTAACTTGATATTAATTAACACAACTTTATTATTAAACTATAGGAAAAATATATATATTCATTAATCTCCTCCATTCATCTTTGCTGTTCGTCTATTCCAGGGAACCCAGTTGAGTTAGTTATCTATTTATCAACTCGTCTATCTTATCAATCTTCTCTTAGTTTTTTGCTTAGTATGATGAAGATTTATTTAATGTGGTCTCTTGCTGGTGTAAATAATTAATATGTGGTAAATGAAGTGTCTTTCTGCCATAATCAAGCTAAAAATGCTATAAACATGAGGATTTAGAAGAGAAAACGGCAGATATTAGCATTTTAAATTTCCCGCTTTGTCAGTTCATGCGAGACATTTTTTTTCGTATTATGTAATAGAGATAAAAATAGAGTGAAGTAACAGTCCACACAGTACATGAGGAAAAAAATAATGTTAAGAATGTAAGTGATGTGTATACAAGGTCATATAAACGATTACTGCCAAGACATCTCCTATTTCAGCCTTGACTAAAAATAGAATGAAAGAAATCAAAGGAATATAACACATTCTCAAATAAAAAAACTAATAACAGTGTAGATTCTGAAAATATAAATGTGTACTAAATTATTTACTTATTTTCTGAAGCAATTAACTTTGACCAGATGCTTCTTGAGATAAAAACTATAGATAAAATTATAGAAGCCCTATACAATGCAAACTCGCAGAAAAGAAAACTTATAATTCATTTTCATCCTTTCAAAAGTAAATAAATGAAATGGACATAAAAGAAAAAATAAGAATAAACACACCAAAACATCCACTAATTCACCCAAATATAACAAAAAAACACACACCATAAAAAAAAAAAAAGTGACACAAAATTTAGTAACTTCAAAACATCAAATAAAATAAATAAACTCAGTAAAAATAACCAAATAGGAAGTAATCTCGACATTTTGAGTAGATAATCTGTACTAAATGCGCCCCGGGGAGAGAATGTAAACAGAGAGCTCACGGCGAGGCTGGGAGAGGAGAGAGAGTGAGAGTGAGAGTGAATTCCCTTCTCGCCCTTATACCGGAGAGCAGAGAGGGGAGAGTGTGAGAGGTGAGAGGGGAAGAAGAGTGAGTGACAGAAGAGAAAGAGAGGGAGAGAAGTGAGAAGAGAAGTGAGAGAGAGAGAGAGAGAGAGAGAGAGAGAGAGAGGAATAAGAAGAGCGAAGAGAAAGTTAAGAAGAAAAGAGGAAAAACGAAGATGCTAAGAAGATAAACACACACACACACACACAAATTCTTGAAAGTGAAATAGAAAAAAACAGAAAGAAAAAAATGATAAATGATCTTAATTTTAACACCGAAATGAAGAAAGTAACCAGTCGAGAGATTGTGAACGAGAAAAGTAACGAGTGAACACACACACACACACACACACACACACACACACACACACACACACATCTTTATCTCGTAGGTAAGTCACATGTTCTCTCGTTTTCTGTGGGCAGGGATGACTATATTAAAATGTGTGGGGATAGGGTAGTGGTGGTGGTGGTAGGTTAGGTTAGGTAGTAGTAGGAATAATGTTGGTGGTGGTGGTGGTAGTAGTAGTAGCAGTAGCAGTAGTAGCAGTAGTAGTGGTGGTGGTAGTAGTAGTAGTAGTAGTAGTAATCATGGTGGTTGTAGTATTGGTTTGGTTAGGTTAGGTAGTAATGGTGGTGGTGGTAGAACTATTAGTACTTCTTATTAGTAGTAGTAATAGTAGAAATAGTAGTAGTAGTAATAGTAGAAGTAGTAGTAGTGGTAGAAGTTGATATATATATTTGACCATTAGCTACATCTTAAAAACAAACTAATGAAATAAAAAAAATAAGATTAAATAAACAACAACAACATTACACCCCCCATCTTTCCCATCAGTGTCAGCGGCCGCAGCCATGAGTGCCGCGCGGTGCCTGGGTGTCTGGCAATGCACCACCTCCCCTCCACCCTAGCCCCCTCCCCTAGGACACTTACTCCTCTGCTGGGAGGCCGTGGCACTGTGCCCTCCCCCGCCAGGCTGTGGCTCGGTGAGTAAGGAGGAGGAGGAGGAAAGGAGAAAAAATGAAGAAGAAAAAAGGAAAAATTTGATGAGGAAGAGGAAGAGGAGGAGGAGGAAGAGGAATTAAAGTGGGAGGAGGAGGAGAAGGAAGCAGAAAAGAAAAGGAGATAGAGGACATGGAGAAAGAAAGGAGGAAGAGGAAGAGGAGGAGTTTGAGGAAGAAAGGAGGAGGAATTGCAGGTATGGAGGAAGAAGGAGGAGGAGGAGGAGGAGGAGGTTGAGGATGAAAGGGAGAGGAGGAGGAAAAAGAAGAGGAGAGAAGGAAGAGATGGAGAAAAAATGAGGAGGTTGAAGAAGACAGGAGGAGGAGGAGGTTGTAGAGGAAGAAAAAAAAAAGAGTAAAGAAGAGGAGGAGGAGGAGGAAGAAGAGAAAACAACATTAATTAGATAGAAAGAATAAAGGAAAAGGGAAAGAAAATAGACAGACAGACAGACAAACAAATAGATAGATAGATAAACACAAAAGAACTATAGATTAAACAAACCCTTAATAATCTCTCTCTCTCTCTCTCTCTCTCTCTCTCTCTCTCTCTCTCTCTCTCTCTCTCTCTCAGACAAGCGGTGGAGTGCCTCAGTGTCGTGGGTGTTGCCGCAGGGACATGAGACTGGCATTAATATATATAACAGCACCACCAAGACCAAGGTAAGCTGTCACTATCATCACCATCATCATCATCATCATCATCATCATCATCATCATCATCATCATCATCATCAGCGTCGTCGTCGTCATTATTAATTTCATCTTTTTGTTTGTTTATTTATTGTATTTTTTTTAATGGTGTCACTAAGGCTCTTCTTCATTATCATCATTGTCATCATTAGCATCATCATCATCATCATCATTAATAACATCTTTTTTATTTATTTATCTATTTTTTTAACTAAAGCTTGTCAACCATTATTATCTTCTTCATCATCATCATCATCATCATCATTATTCATCATCATCATCATCATCATCATCATCATCATCATTGATATATATTTTTATTTATTTATCTATTTTTTTCTTTTTAACAGCACCACTAAATTTAAGTCGCTATCATCATCATCATCATCATCATCATCATCATCATCATTATCATCATCATCATCATCATCATCATCATCATCATTATCATCATCATCATCATATTTTTTAGCACCACCACTGAGGCTTAAGTCAACTATTATTATCTCCTTCATTATCATCATTATCATCATCATTATCTAATTTATTTATTTTTTGTGTGTAATTGTTGAAGTTGTTATCTATCTCTTTGTTTTTCCTTTTCTTTCTCTTTCTCTCTTTCTTCTTCCATTTTTTCTTTTTATCTTATTTATTTATTTATTTATTTGTTTATTTATTTGTTTTTCTGTGTGTGTAATAGTTAGTATTCTTTTTTTTTCCTCTTTTTTTTTTTCTTCTTTTTCTCTCTTTCTTCCTCCATTATTTTATCTATTTATTTATTTTTAATAGTTAGTATTCCTTTTCTCTCTCTCTTTCTTCTTATTCTCTCTTTCTCTTCTTCCCCTTCATTTTTTCCCCTTTTTTTATTGTTTTATTTATTTTTTTTCTTATTTCTCTTTTCTTTTTCTCTTCTCTTTGATTTTCCTTTTCTTTTCTTTCATATCTTTCTTTTCATTCCTCCCTCCCATTCTTCTTTTATTACTTCTCCTTATCTTCTTCCTTTCTCTTTGGTTCCTCCTCCTTTTCTATTTCATTTATCACTTTCCTCATTGTTTTTGTCATATATTCTTCCTTCTCTTATATTTCATCATTTTTTGGGTATCTATCTATCTATCTATCTATCTTTCTTCCTCTTGTGTTCTATCTCTGTGTTTTTCTTGGTTAATAACACATCTATCTCTATCTCTATCTGTCTATCTATCTATCTATCTATCTATCTATCTATCTTCTCTCACATTTCTCTAGTGTTCCTTAAGTTGCAACAATCATCTATCTATTTATCTATTTCTATCTATATAACTTTTTATCTTTCTTTTACATTCACTAGTGTATCTGTATCTCTCTCTCTCTCTCTCTCTCTCTCTCTCTCTCTCTCTCTATCTCTATCTCTATCTATCTATCTATCTATCTATCTATTTATCTGTCTATCCATCATCTCTAATGCATTTTAATCCCCTTTAGCACCAAGATGCATTTTTATATTCATTCTGCTTACTGTTTGGTGATTCTATACAGCTTCAGAAACTTATATTGGGATTAAAATAGTGAAGACTGGCCATTAATCTTCTGACCTCCATAGACCCTTCCTAATGTCAATGAAAGCTTCTCATCACACCAACAATTCATGATAAAAATTTGTTCCAGTACTGAAGGGGTTAAGTTACAACACTGATTCATGTACCTGTGTGTGTGCCTGTACCTCTATGTGTGTGTGTGTATTTGCAGGTACCACTGAGGACGCACCACCCTGGCCTCCTCACCTGGTACAACTGCGGCCCAACTGTGTATGATTCAGCACATATTGGCCATGCTTTGTGAGTGTCTGTGTGTGTGTGTGTGTGTGTTGTAAGGTGGGATGTATTCTGTGGTGAAGTGATTTAATTGTAGTAGTAGTAGTAGCAGTAGTAGTAATAGTGCTGATAGTTTAAATATATAAAGAATTAATGTTATTTTTTTCTTATTTTCTTTATAGTAGTAGTAGTAGTAGTAGTATTGATAAATTGATATATTCCCAAACCTTCCTTTGAACACTCTTTTCCTTCTATATTTCCCAGACCACACACTTTTCCTCCTTTTTTCTACCCTAAGCACTCTCTCCCTCACTCTAACCTTCCCTAGAACACAATGTCTTCCCTTCAAACACCTCTTTTTATCTTCAAACCTTCTCTAAAACATTGTCTTCCTTAACCTTCTTTATCTACCCTAAAACTAGTTCTTCTCTCTAGCCTACCCTGAACCACCCACACCTCCCATCCAAACCCTCTCCAATACTGGCTAACACTCACCTCTCTCTCTTAATCTAACCTAACCCCAACCCTACCAAACCTAACCTGACCCAATCTTAACCTAACCTAAACTTACCTAATCTTACTTAACCTAACCTAATCTAACTTGACCTGAGATAGCCTTAAATTAACCTAACCTAACCCTTATGTAACTTAACCTAACCTAACCTCAATTTAACCTAACCTAACCTCAATTTAACCTAACCTAAAGCAACCCAACCCAACAGAACTTAACCTAATCTAACCTTTTCTTCTCTCCCCGGCAGGTCATACATCAAGATTGACATCATCCGTCGCATCATGACTCGAGTGTTTGACCTCAATGTTATCTTGGTCATGGGTATCACTGACATCGATGACAAGATTATCCATCGCTCCCAGGAGGTATGTGTGTGTGTGTGTGTGTGTGTGTGTGTGTGTGTGTGTTTGGTATAGATTTATTGTTCTTGTGTTTATATTGTCTCTCTCTTTCATTTATTTCTTCTATTTCCTTCTTTTCTTGTATATTTCTTCCTTTTTTACCCATTTTTTCTCACCAACACCCGTCACCTCCCACCCCTGCACAGCTCCAGGTCAGCTTTCGGGAGATCACGGAGTATTATGAGCAGGAGTTCTTCACGGACATGGACCGGCTGAGGGTGTGGCGGCCGTCCCTGGCACCGAGGGTCACCGAACACGTGCCGCACATCATCGCCTTCACCCAGGGCATCCTCGATCGCGGCCTGGCCTATGTAGCGGCTGATGGTTAGTGTGTGTGTGTGTGTGTGTGTGTTTATGATTTAGGTTAGGTTCTGTAAGGGTTTATGGGGTTAGGTTGGGTTTGTGTGGGTTAGATTAGATTGAGTGAGGTTTGATTGGTTTCAGTGGGGTTGGGTTTGTTTGTATGAGGGTTTTGTGTGGTTGGGTTAGGATTGGTTGTATTGGTGATGCAGGCCAGAGTGTCTTGTGTAAGCCAGTCAACATTCACCTGAGAAATGAATAAATTTAACTAAAAAATGGCATATGATCCCAAAATGCTCATGTTTCACTTAGAAGGCATTCACGCACCACATCCCCAACCACCGTGTACACCCTATCACCCCTACAACCCCTCCAGACTCTCTATACACACCCCATCACTCCTATACCTCCCCCAGGCTCTCTATACACACCCCATCACCCCTACACCCCTCCAGACCTTCCATACACACCCCCCAGACTCTCCACACTCCACTACCACTCTTGTATATACACCCCATCACTGCTACACCCCTAGGCCTTCAATACTTACTCCCCAGCCACTGTATACACCCCATCACCCCTCCATACACACCTTCTACCCCTCTACCCTTCTAGTATACACACCCCATACACACCCCAGACTTTATACACACCCGTAACCACTATATACACCCCATTACACCCTCTCACCCCTCCATACACACACCCGAACCCTCAACACCCTGTCTGATATACACCACATAACTGATACACCCCCAGGCTCGGTATACTTCAACACCAACGCATATGGTCGGTATGGCAAGCTGTTCCCAGTGCAGGAGGACGAGGGGACAGCAGCGGCGACAGCGACAGCGGCGGCGACGGCGGGGATAAAGAAATCACCGCGGGACTTTGTGCTGTGGAAGAAGGCCAAGAAGGGAGAGCCGTCCTGGCCTTCCCCCTGGGGCCGTGGAGACCAGGCTGGCACATTGAGTGTTCCGCTATGGCCAGGTGACTGTGTGGGGTTCTGAGGGTTGGTGGAGGTTGTCTGTGGGGTTCTGAGAGGTTTTAAGAGGTTTGGGTTGTTTGGAGTTGAGATTCTAATGGGTGTGTAATGGCTGGGGTTCTAATGGGTGTTTTGTGAGGTTCTGAGAGGTTTTAAGAGGTTTAGGTTATGTTTGGAGTTGGGATTCTAATGGGTGTGTAATGGATGGGGTTTTAATGGGTGTTTTGTGGGGTTCTGATGGGTTAAGGGGTTCTGATGAGTGTTTTCTGATGGGTTTTTGTTGGGTTTGTGAAGTTTTAAGAGGTTGTAATGGGTTTTTTTGTGGGGGTTCTAATGGGGTGTTTTGTGGGGCACTGATGATGGGTTTATAGGGTTCTAATGGGTGTTGTATATGTTCTAATGGGTGTTTTGTGGGTTCTAATGGGTGTTTTATGGGTTCTAATGGGTGTTTTGTGTGTTCTAATGGGTGTTTTGTGGGTTCTGATCAGTGTGTTGTATTTTGTGGGGTTTTGTGGGTTTTTGTTGGAGTGTTCATCCATGGCCAGGTGGAGGAGAGGGGGGGGAGCCATCCAAGGGTGACTGATGTGTGGCTGAGGTTCAATGGAAGTTGCCAGAGTGTGGAAGCAATGAAGTGTTGTTATTGTTCTGATTGATGCTCACTTTTTATGAATAAGAATCTAGACTACCTAACCTAACATTCTAGAACCTATCATACTATCACTAGAACCACAAAGACACCCTTCAGAACCCCAACAACATACATTACAACATTCAAACATACAAGAATTCAGACTATCCCTTTTCTTACCTCCATTTCCTAACCTAACATTCTAGAACCTATCAAACTATCACTAGAACCACACAGAACCCCAACAACATTCATTACAACATTCAAACACCCAATAATCCAGGTTACTCCTTTTTACATCTATTTCCTAACTTAACCTAACCTAACCTAACATTCTAGAACCTATCATACCATCACTAGAACCACAAAGACACCCTTCAGAACCCGAACAACATCCACTACAACATTCAAACACCCAATAATCTAGACTATCCTTTTTTTTTTTTTTTTTACCTCGAATATCTAACCTAACATTCTAGAATCTATGAAACCATCACTAGAACCACAAAAATGCCCTTCAAAACCTTAATAACATCCACTACAACATTCAAACATACAAGAATCCAGACTATCCCTTTTTTTATCTCTATTTCCTAATCTAACATTCTGGAACCTATTATACCATCACTGCAACCACAAAAACACACTTTAAAACCACAGTAACATCCACTACAACATTCAAATAATCCTTTTTTTTTTTTACCTCAATATCCTAACCTAACCTAACTTAACAATCTAGAACCTATTAGACAAGTACTAGAACCACAATAACTTCCACTACTTAATTTCAAACTCCCAATAATATAGACAATTTTTCTCTCTTTTACCTCAATATCCTATCCTAACTTAAGCTATCGTAATTTAATCTAACCTAACTTTAACCTGTCCTAACCTAACCTAACCTAACCTAACTTACCCTAACCTAACCTGTACAGCAAACATTTAACAGCTTTGACCATCTCCCTCCCTCTTTTTTATTTGATTTATTTATATATTTATTGATTTGTTTTATTTTTTATTCATTTATTTTTTCAATTTTTGGCCTACAACTTAATCTCAACCCAACTTAACCTAACACAACTCAACCTAGTATAACTTAACCTTAACCCAGGCTAACTAAAACCCAACCCAACCCAACCCAACCCAACTCAACACAACCTAACCTAACGTAACCTAACCTAACCTAACCTAACTTTACCTAACCTACCCCTACAGCCACATACTGGGAGTGCCGCTGGACTTGCATGGGGGGAATAGACCTGCGCTTCCCCCACCACGAGAATGAGGAGGCCCAGTGCTGCGCCTTCCACAACACCCAGCAATGGTGTAACTACTGGCTGCATGTAGGTCAGTACTCTGCCTCACCACCACTACTGTCCATTGGCGGAGAAGGAAGCAAAGGAAGATGGGAGGAAAGAAAGAAGGGAAAGAAAAGAAGGATGAGGGAGAGAGAGAAAAGTGACAGGAGTGAGGAAAGGAAGGAAAAAAATAAAAGGATGAAGGAAAGTGGGAAGAGAGGAGGAAAAAAGGGGAAAAAAATAGGAATAAGGGAAAGAGGGAGAGAAAAGTGACAGTGAGGACAGAGAGGAGGAAAAACGAGGGAAAAAACAAGAATTAAGGAAAGAGGGAGATAAAAGTGACGGGAGTGAGAGAAGAGAGGAGGAAAAAAAGAGGAGAAGAAAAAAACAGGAATAAGGGAAAGAGGGAGAGAAAAGTGACAGGAATGAGGGAGAGAGAGAGAGAGAGAGAGAGGTCTTGTCTGTCTCATGGCAACACTGATTTCTTGTCTCTCTTCTCAGTCTCATAACACTGATTCCTCTCATCACCAGTCATCACCATTGACCCCCCCTACCCCTCCACCACCAGGACACCTCCACAAGCGGCGAGAGAAGATGTCTAAGTCCCTGTACAACACCATTAGCGTGGAGGCCCTTCTGCAGCAACACTCTGTCAACACCTTTCGTCTCTTCTGCCTCCTCTCCCACTACAGAAACAGTAAGTGGTGTTGTCGTGGTGTTGTGGTGGGATATTGGAGGGAAAGAGTGTGTTTTAGTGGTGTTGTGAGTGTTTTTTAGTGGTGTTGTGTATTTGGAAAGAATTGTGGTTTTGTGTGGTGGTGTATGGTGGTTTTGTGGTGTTAGAAAGTCTTGTGGTGTTGTGTGAGTGTTTCAGTGGTGTTGTGTTTTAGGAAAGGATTGTGGTGTTGAGGTGGTGTTGCAGTGGTGTTGTGGGGAGAAAGGAGTGTATTTTAGTGGTGTTGTGTAGTGTGTTAGAGTGTTTTAGGAAAGGATGGTGGTGTTTTAGGAAAGGTTTTGGTGTTGAGGTGGTGTTGTGGGAAAAAAAAGGAGTGTATTTTAGTGGTGTTGTAGTGTTGTGAAGTATGTTGTGGTGTTTTAGGAAAAGGTTCTGGTGTTGAGGTGGTGTGTGGTGTTAGAATAAGATCATGTGGTGTTGAAGGAAGACGTGTGGTGTTGTGTGGTGTTGTGGGAAAGAATTGTGGTGTTGTGAGGTTGTGTTAAGTAGTGTAGTGGTGTATTGTGGTGCTAGGAGGTCTTGTGGTGTTGTGCGGTGTTGTGTGGGTGTTTCATTATAGTGTTACTGATGTCTCTCTCTTTAGTGATGTTATTGGTGTTAGGAAAATGTCTTATGGTGTGTATTTCATCATAATAATACACACACACACACACACACACACACACACCTGCTGATCCATGTGTACCTTCCCTCAGACGTGGAGTTTGGGCCGACCTCGCTGGACCAGGCTAAGGTGTACATGAGGAAGATTCGCTCCTTCCTGCATGACGCCTACGCTTACATCAATGGCCAGCTCAAATGTGCTCCCCTAGATGAGTTCGCACTGAAGATGGTGAGGTGGTGGTGGTGGTGGTGGTGGGGTGGTTGGTGGTGGTGATTAGTGGTTGTGGTTGGTGGTGGTTGTGTTGGTTGTGAGGATGGTTGGTGGTGATTGTGGTGGGGAGGGTGTTGTGTTAGTGGTGATAGTGTTGTAGTGGTGGTTGTGGTGATGGTGGTGTGGTTAGTGGTTGTGGTGGTGGTGGTTGTGTTGGTTGTGGGGATGGTTGGTGGTGATTGTGGTGGTGGTGTTATGGATGGTGTTGTGGGTGGTGGTTGGTGGTAGTTGTGGTGTTGTAGTGGTGTTTGGTGATTGGTGTTGTGATGTT
This sequence comes from Portunus trituberculatus, assembly GCF_017591435.1. Classification (NCBI taxonomy): domain Eukaryota; kingdom Metazoa; phylum Arthropoda; class Malacostraca; order Decapoda; family Portunidae; genus Portunus; species Portunus trituberculatus. The sequence goes on along the minus strand of NC_059261.1, from coordinate 4,085,685 downwards.
GGTGGTGGTGGAAATGGTCATGGTGGTGGTTGGTGTTGTGATGTTGATGGTGGTGATTGGTGGTTGGTGTTGTGAGGTGTTTGGTGATGGTGGTGGTGGTGGTGGTGTTGTTATTGTTGTTATTTCTATTGTTGTTTATTGTCATGTGATGAGTCTGTGCTGAAGATTTGTGAGGCTTGTTGTTGTTGTTGTTGTTGTTGTTGTTGTTGTTGTTGTTGTTGTTGTTTGGTTCTGCTGTGAAGATGGTTAGACCCTGTTCTTGTTATTGTTATTGATAGTTATTGTTTTTCTTTTAACTGAACCCCACCAGCCAATATAAACCCTATTTTTCCTCCTCCCTACCACTGTTACTTATATTTCATGCCTGCCTCAATATATTTTCCTACTTTTCTTTCTCTCTTTTCATTATTACTTGTTTTCATTGCTTCCTTTGATATTTTTCCCATTTTTCCTCCTCCTTATCACTTATATTTCCATGCCTGCTTCAATATTTTTCCCATTTTTTCTCCTTCCTACCACTGTTACTTATATTTTCATTGCTGCCTTGATATCTTCCCCATTTTTCCTCCTCCTTACCACTATTCTTCTGTGTTCAAGCCTGCCGCAATGTTCTTCCTATTTTTTATTTATTTATTTATTTTTTTTTTCTCCTCCAACATCACCCCATGTCTCACCACCGCTCCCTTGCAGAAACTGGTTGAGACGCGGGCCAGGGTGAAGCGCTCCCTGGCTGACGACTTTGACACAGCCCGGGCGGTGGAGGCTGTCATGGAACTTATCACTCTTGGCAACAGGGAGCTCAAGAAACAGTCCCAGGTAGAGTGTGTGTGTGTGTGTGTGTGTGTGTGTGTGTGTGTGTGTGTGTGTGTGTGTGTGTGAATACGTACCTTGCAATGAAATAGATAAAGAAGAGAAAATTAAACAAATGTAATGATTATATTCTCTCTCTCTCTCTCTCTCTCTCTCTCTCTCTCTCTCTCTCTCTCTCTCTCTCTCTCTCTCTCTCTCTCTCTCTCTCTCTCTCTCTCTCTCCGCAGGGCAGCAGTCTGGACAGGAGTGCCGGCAGCATGGCCGCCATCTGTAGCTACATTCACTATTTGATGGAGGACGTCTTTGGCATTCATTTCCCCAGTGTGGTGTGTACAGTGCTGCACCACCATCACCATCATCATCATCATCATCATCATTATTAGAAACACCACCACCACCATCACCACCACCACCACCATCATCATCATCATCATAATTGCCACCACTTTCCAAAAGTCACTAGAACCTTAAAAGAATCTGACCTAACTTATTCTAAAGCCTATGAAAAATAGCAGTGTGTGATCCAGAGATGTTGCAGAGTACAGGTGCTAATCTAGACCCTATACAAAATCCCAGAAGTCACTAGAACCTTTAAAAAACTTAACTTAATTTAGGGCCTTCAGGAAATATGAGTGTAGGTTCTAGAGGTGTTCCAGAGTATAGGCGGTAATCTAGGCCCTCTGTAATTTTCCAGAGTGACGCCTCCAACCTGTCCCTGGAGTCTGGAGGCCGTCTGTTCCAGGTGATGAATGCTGTGCTGGAGCTGAGGGACAGAGTGAGGAAGTTTGCACTGCTGCAGGACACAGATGGAGAGGTGTGTGTGTGTGTGTGTGTGTGTGTGTGTGTGTGTGTGTGTGTTTACCTAGTTGTAGTTTTACAGGGCCTGGTGTGGCCCCATGTCCATATCTACATTTGTCCAACTTTTCTTTCAAGCTGTGCACACTCCTTGCTGATACATCTTCACTCAAGCTGTTCCGTGCCACTATACATCTTTGTGGAAAGCTGAATTTTTCCCATCCTTGAAGCATCTTCCCATCCTGACCTTTTTACTATGACATCTTATGCTTCTACTGGTGACTTCATCTCTTAGTGACAGCTCCTCATTATCTACTACATTCATTCCACTCATTAGTTTGTGTATGTGTGTGTGTGTTTAAGGGTTGAGTTAAGGTTCTGTTTTGTTTTTTAAGTTTGTGTGTGTGTGTGTGTGTGTGTGTGTGTGTGTGTTTCACTGTTTGATCTGCTGCAGTCTCTGACGAGACAGCCAGACATTACCCTACGGAATGAGCTCAGAGCTCATTATTTCCGATCTTGGGATAGGCCTGAGACCAGGCACACACCACACACCGGGACAACAAGGTCACAACTTCTCGATTTACATCCCGTACCTACTCACTGCTAGGTGAACAGGGGCTACACGTCAAAGGAGACACACCCAAATATCTCTACCCGGCCGGGGAATCCAACGCCGGTCTTCTGGCTTGTGAAGCCAGCGCTCTAACCACTGAGCTACCGGGCACATGTGTGTGTGTGTGTGTGTGTGTGTTTTTTTTTTTTTCACTGTTTGATCTGCTGCAGTCTTTGACGAGACAGCCAGACGTTACCCTACGGAACGAGCTCAGAGCTCATTATTTCCGATCTTGGGATAGGTCTGAGACCAGGCACACACCACACACCGGGACAACAAGGTCACAACTCCTCGATTTACATCCCGTACCTACTCACTGCTAGGTGAACAGGGGCTACACGTGAAAGGAGACACACCCAAATATCTCCACCCGGCCGGGGAATCGAACCCCGGTCCTCTGGCTTGTGAAGCCAGCGCTCTAACCACTGAGCTACTGAGCTACTGTGTGTGTGTGTGTGTGTGTGTGTGTGTTTACCTAGTTATGAGATACAGGAAATGAACCACACTAGGTTCATGCTGTTCTGCCTCTCAATTTTTTCCTTATCAAAATTTTTCTTGAATTTATGTATGGTCTTTGCACACACCATTGCATTATCAAGTTTGTTCCATGCTTCTGTACATCTGTGAGGAGAGGTGTGTTTCTACTATAGTCTGTCTACTCTAAAAATGGCTCCTGGTTCTGGGTCTGAATGTGTCCTGGAGAAATATGTAGTTGTCAGATTATGAGGCAAACTGTGAGCTGTCCTTGTAATAAGTGCATTGATCAACAGAAAACAAGCATAATTCACATCAAATCAATAATAATTTGACTAGTTCTTTTGATTCTTATGGAGACTACAATTCAAGTGGGCCTTTTTTTTTTTTCAATATTAATTTTTTTTTGCCCTTAGTAGTTCTCCTTCTTATAAAAAAAAATATATGTTTGGAACCCAGGAGCCATCATAGAGTAGACACACTACTACTACTACTGAGTAAAAACATATTGAATTAGTTGTACAAGACCTACCTTTCCAGGACCCAAATTGTTTCTCTTATCACTCTGTTCACTTCTATAGATTTCACCCCACCTGTTGTCAAAGTAGTAGTAGTAATAAAAATAGTAGTAAAAGTAGTAATACAATAGTTGGAGTAGTAATGGCAATGATAATAGTAGTAGCAGCAATAGCAGTAGTAGTAGTAGTAGTAATAGAAGTAACAGTAGTAGTTTTAGTATAGTAGTAGTAGTTATTGTTGTTGGTAGTGTAATATTAGTAGTACTGCAGTTGTAATAGTAGTAGTAGTACTAGTAGTAGTAGTAGTAGTAGTAGCAGCAGCAGCAACAACAGCAATAACAGTAGCAACAATAACTACTACTACTACTACTACTACTACTACTACTACTACTACTACTACTACTACTACTACTACTACTACTACTACTACTACTACTACTACTACTACTACTACTACTACTACTACTATTAACCCCCTCCCCCCCTGTCCCTTTTCCCGGTAGCCTGGCCTGAATGAGGAGGAGGTGAAGGCAAGGAAGAGAGAGAGAATGCCACTCCTGCATGCCTGTGACCACCTGAGGGGGGAACTGCTCAAGAGTGGCCTGCAGATCAAGGTGTGTGCTGGTGGTGATGGCAGTGGTGATGCTGGTGGTGGTGGTGGTGTAGAAATAAGTAAACAAGTAAAGAAAATGTGAATGGGATGTAGTGGCATATTCAGAAACACTTCCCTCTCTCTCCGTGACCATTTTCAAAGACCAAAGAGACCATTAGCTGTGTTCTAAAGTATTTGTCCTGTTAATAATGCAGAAAACTTTTAACATGTCACTAGTATTACAGAAACACCCTTAAAAACCTGCGTCACTTCAACTAGAGCCTTTAAAAAGAGTATTTGTGCTGTTGGTTATACAGAAAACTTGTCCTGTTAATAATGCAGAAAACTTGTTAACATGTCACTAGATTTACAGAAACACCCTTAAAAACTCCTGTCACTTCAACTAGAGCCTTTAAAAAGAGTATTTATCCTGTTAATAATGCAGAAAACTTGTTAACATGTCACTAGAGTTTTTTTTTTTTTTTTTTTTTTACATTACAAGGGCACTGGCCAAGGGCAAACAAAGTGTTGGAAAAAAAAAAAATCCCGCTGGTTGCCAGGCCCTGTTAAGAGGAAAGTAGAAAGAGAAAAAACAAAAAAATCTAAAAGGAGGGTCCAGTTAACGTAAGAGGTGTCTTGACACTCCTCTTTTGAAAGAGTTTAAGTCATAGGCAGGTGGAAATACAGACACAGGTAGAGAGTTCCAGAGTTTACCAGTGTAGGGAATGAAGGAGTGAAGATACTGGTTAACTCTTGCATTAGGAAGATGGACAGAATAGGGATGAGAAGAAGTAGAGAGTCTTGTGCAGCGAGGCCGCAGGAGGGGAAGGCATGCAGTTAGCAAGTTCAGAAGAGCAGACAGCATGAAAACAGCGGTAGAAGACAGATAAAGATGCAACATTGCGGCGGTGACTTAAAGAATCAAGACAGTCAGTTAGAGGAGAAGAGTTGATAAGACGAAAAGCTTTAGATTCCACCTTGTTTAGTAAAGCTGTGTGTGGATCCCCCAGACATGAGAGCCATACTCCATACACGGGCGGATAAGGCCCTTGTACAGAGCAAGCAGCTGGGAGGGAGAGAAAATGGACGAAGACGCCATAGGACACCTAACTTCTTGGAAGCTGATTTAGCAAGAGTAGAGATGTGAAATTTCCAGTTTAGATTTTTAGTGAAGGATAGACCGAGTGTGTTTAATGTAGAGGAGAGGGAAGTTGAGTGTTATTGAAGAAGAGAGGATAGTTGTCTGGAAGGTTATGTCGAGTAGATAGTTGTAGAAATTGAGTTTTGAGGCATTGAACAAAACCAGGTTTTCTCTGCCCCAATCAGAAACAAGTGAAAGATCAGAAGTTAGGCGTCCTATAGCATCTCGCCTTGAGTCATTTAATTGTTGTTGGGTTGGGCGTCTGTTGAACGCTGTTGAATAATGCAGGGTGGTATCATCAGCATAGGAGTGGATAGGGCATTGAGTCAGATTTAGGAGATCATTGATGAATAATAGAAAGAGAGTGGGTGATAGGACAGAACCCTGTGGAACACCACTGTTGATAGTTTTAGGGAAGAACAGTGACCGTCTACTACAGCAGCAATAGAACGATCGGAAAGGAAACTGGAGATGAAGGTACAGAGAGAAGGATAGAATCCGTAGGAGGGTAGTTTAGAAATTAAAGATTTGTGCCAGACTCTATCGAAGGCTTTCGATATGTCAAGGCCGACAGCAAAGGTTTCACCGAAGTCCCTAAAGAGGATGACCAAGATTCAGTTAGGAAAGTAAGAAGATCACCAGTAGATCTGCCTTTACGGAAACCATACTGGCAATCAGAGAGAAGGTTGTGAGCTGATAGATGCCTCATTATCTTCCTATTAAGGATAGACTCAAAGGCTTTAGAAAGGCAGGAAATCAAAGCTATAGGGCGGTAGTTAGAAGGATTGGAGTGGTCACCTTTTTAGGGACAGGTTGAATGTGAGCAAACTTCCAGCAAGAAGGATAAATAGAAGTAGAGAGACACAGATGAAAGAGTTTGACCAGGCAGTGAGCGAGTTCGGAAGCACAGTTTTGAGAACAACAGGAGGGACTCCATCCGGACCGTAAGCCTTCCGAGAATCAAGGCCAGAGAGGGCCAGGAAAACGTCTTTATAAAGAATTTTAATTTTAGGGATGAAGTAGTCAGAGGGTGGAGGAGTAGGAGGAATATGCCCAGAATCATCCAAAGTTGAGTTGGTAGCAAAGGTTTGAGCGAAGAGTTCAGCTTTAGAAAAGAAGAGACAGCTGTAGAGCCATCTGGATGAAGTAAAGGAGGAAAGACGAAGAAGTAAAGTTGTTAGAGATATTATTGGCTAGATGCCAGAAATCTCGAGAGGAGTTAGAATTGGAAAGACTTTGACATTTTCTATTGATGAAAGAGTTTTTAGTAAGTTGGAGAATAGATTTGGCATGATTACGGGCAGAAATATATAGGGCATGAGTTTCAGCAGTTGGATGGCTACGGAACCGTTTGTGAGCCGCCTCTCTATCATTGACAGCACGAGAACAGGCAGAGTTAAACCAAGGCTTTTTAGCTTTAGGGTTAGAGAAAGTATGAGGAATGTATAGCTCCATGCCAGAGATAATCACCTCTGTTATGCGCTCGGCACAAAGAGAGTTACAGAAACACCCTTAAAAACCTGCGTCACTTCAACTAGAGCCTTTAAAAAGAGTATTAATTTTGTTCTGTTGATAATGCAGAAAACTTGTTAACATGTCACTAGAGTTACAGAAACACCCTTAAAAACCCCTGTCACTTCAACTAGAGCCTTTAAAAAGAGTATTTGTGCTGTCAATAATGCAGAAAACTTGTTAACATGTCACTAGTATTACAGAAACACCCTTAAAAACCCCTGTCACTTTAACTAGAGCCTTTAAAAAGAGTATTTGTCCTGTTGATAATGCAGAAAACTTGTTAACATGTCACTAGAATTACAGAAACACCCTTAAAAACCTGCGTCACTTCAACTAGAGCCCTTTGAAAATAGTGAAGGTGCAGCCCGGAAGTGTTTCAGAATATGGGAGGTGTTGTGGTGGTGGTGGAGGTGGTGGAGGAAACAATATAGATAAATAGATAAAAAGAGGAAAAAGATAAAAAAAAAGAGAGAGAAATGAGGAATGAAAACAATGGTAGAGATAAGATGTGGTGGTGATGGTGGTGGTGGTGGTGGTGGTGGACAATTTAGACAAACAGATAAGAAAAGGGAAAAATCAATAAAAAGAGAGGCACAAGGATGAAATGAAGGTAGAAATAGGATGTGGTGGTGGTGGAGGAGATGGTGATGGTGGTGGTGATGGTGTTGAAGGTATAGATAAACAGATAAACGGAGAAATCAATAATGAGAGAGGAGAACATGGATAAAATGAAGGTCAAAATAAGATGTGGTGGTGGTGGTGGTGGTGGTGGTGATGGTGGTGGTGGTGATGTAGGAAGTAAATATAGATAGATAGATAAATAAAGGAGGGAAATGAAGAAAAAGAGAGGAATAGAGATGAAATAAAGATAGAAATAGTTTGGAGGAGAATGAATAAATGAAGGGGAAAGAGAGAGAGAGAGAGAGAGAGAGAGAGAGGATATGATGGTGGTGGTGGTGGTGGTGATGGTAGTAGTAGTAGTAGTAGTAGTAGTAGTAGTAGAAATTTGAAATATATTAGTTATGATATAGCAATGATAAACTCTCTCTCTCTCTCTCTCTCTCTCTCTCTCTCTCTCTCTCTCTCTCTCTCTCTCTCTCTCTCTCTCTCTCTCTCTCTCTCTCTCACAGGACCACAAGGGCAACACCTCCTGGTCCATTGCTGACGAGACAACAGGTGAGACAAAATTTGCAGGTAAAATAAATAAATAGATAATAATAATAATAAATAAATAAATAAATGCAGTTTTCATATTTAGTTAAGTTTATTTATTTATTTATTTATTTATTTATTTTAATTATTTATTTTTTGTTTTTTAGAGCAGAAGAAAGGAGTGTGAAGAAGAGGAAGAGGAAGACGTGGATATAGAAGAGGAGGAGGAAGAAGAAGAAGAAGAAGAAGAAGAAGAAGAAGAAGAAGAAGAAGAAGAAAAAGAAGAAGAAGAAAGAGCAGTAATGATTAAAGAGGAGGAGAAAAGGAAGAATAATTAAAAAGAAGAAGAAGAAGAGAGAGAGAGAGAGAGAGAGAGAGAGAGAGAGAGAGAGAGATTAGATAAAATAGATAACAGTGGGAAGAAGAAAATAAATAAAGATTGAAAAGAAGGAAGAGAAAAAAGGGAAACAAGATGGAAGAGAGCAAAAAGAGAAAAGGGAAATGGAAAAGAAAGAAGAAGAGGAAGAGAAAGGAAGAAAAATGAGAACTGAAGATAAGGAAGAAGAAAATAATGAAGAAAAGGAGAAAGAGAAGAAATAAGTTTGTTTTGTCACCACCACCACCATCACCATCACCACCACCACTATCACCACCACCACCACCACCACTACCACCACAAATAACAACAACAACAACAATAATAACAATAATAGCAGCAGCAACTACTACTACTACTACTACTACTACTACTACTACTACTACTACTACTACTACTACTACTACTACTACTACTACTACTACAACTGTCACCAACACCACTACTGTCATTGCTGCTGCTACTGCTACTACTACTACTACTACTACTACTACTACTACTACTACTACTACTACTACTACTACTACTACTACTACCAACACTACTACTACTGCTACTACCAGCACCACCACCACTACTACTAGTACTATTACTACTACTACTACTATAAGGTTGAAAATTGGTTGTGTTTGACCAGTGGCATTACATATGAGTGAGAATATTATTATTATTATTATTATTATTATTATTATTATTATTATTGTTGTTGTTGTTGTTGTTGTTGTTGTTGTTGTTGTTGTTGTTGTTGTTGTTGTTGTTGTGGTCCTCGTCATTATCGCCATCATCAATTTAGCGTGCCTTGTGTAGGTTTTCACACACACACACACACACACACACACGGCCGGTAGCTCAGTGGTTAGAGCGCTGGCTTCACAAGCCAGAGGACTGGGGTTCGATTCCCCGGCCGGGTGGAGATATTTGGGTGTGTCTCCTTTCACGTGTAGCCCCTGTTCACTGTTCACTGTTCACTGTTCACCTAGCAGTGAGTAGGTACGGGATGTAACCTAGCAGTGAGTAGGTACGGGATGTAAATCGAGGAGTTGTGACCTTGTTGTCCCGGTGTGTGGTGTGTGCCTGGTCTCAGGCCTATCCGATGATTGGAAATAATGAGCTCTGAGCTCGTTCCGTAGGGTAACGTCTGGCTGTCTCCTCAGAGACTGCACCACATCAAACAGTGAATTACACACACACACACACACACACACACACACACACACACACACACACACACACACACACACACACACACACACACACACACATATGATAAATTATATACTGTATACTAATGTGTGTGTGTGTGTGTGTGTGTGCTCTATGTATATGAAGTACACATGTGTAAGTATTCATGGGTTTTATGTATGTATTATGTATGTATGTATGTATGTATGTACACAGGAAGCAGCTCAGTCAGTTAGTCAGTCAGTCAGTCTTGCCTTGTACAGTTAAGTTAAGTAATTAATTTTAGTTATGTGTGTGTGTGTGTGTGTGTGTGTGTGTGTGTGTGTGTGTGTGTGTGTGTATACATGCACACCTGGCCACGTACACAGTGAAAAACAGTCATGTGTGCGTGTGTGTATGTACGTGTATATAGTTGTGAGATATTAAAGAGTGGTAAAAATGATGAAGTTTGTGTTTTATGTATTCTTTGTTTGTTTATTACTTTGTTTAATTGTTCCCTCTTTCATCATTTTATTTCATTTCTTTGTTTACTTAATCCATTCTTTATTCATTTATTTTCCTTCCTTTGCTTTATTTCCTCGTGTCTTTATCAATTTATTTTCTGTTTTGTCTTTATTCCTTTCATTATCAATTTTTTTTTCTTTGCTTATTTCCTCTTTTCTTTATCAATTTATTTTCTTTATTTATCTATCTATTCCTTTATTTATATATCTATTTTCTTTATTTATCTTTATTCCTTCCATCATCAATTTGTCTTCTTTATTTATCTATCTATTCCTTTATTTATCAATTTATTTTCTTTGTTTACCCATTCTTGTATCAGTTTATGTTGCCTTTGTTCACTTATTCCTTCCTTTATCAATTTATTCTATTTACTTAATTATCTACCTAGTCCTTCATTTTCTTGCACTGGACACTTTTACATGGCTAGTTTACAATTTTTATTTAACTTGTTTATTTTCATTTATTTATTTATTCATTTATTTTATTCATATATTTATTTATTTTTGTCCAATTAGATGCGTCGATAGTGCAAAACATTCGAGAAAAAAAAAAAATGTTACTTGTCCATTATCACAAATTCACTATCCATGCATCCTTTTATTTATCTATTCATTAATTAATCATGTATTTTATTCTGGATTTTAAACAAACTGGTGTGAAATGGTAATAGTAATAACAATGACAACTAAATCAAACCAGAGGAAGTTTAAAGAAGAATGATTGATTGGTACCTTTATTGCTATAGAAACAAGAAAATGCAATAAAAGAGAAGGGTAAATTTTGGCACCCATTCCCCATTCCTCGGGCAAAGACTTCAGTACTGGGACACATTTTTACTTTGAGATTTATGTATAATTAGATCATTTTATTGACATTAGGAAGGGTCTATGGAGAGCAGAAGATTAATGGCCACAGTCTTCACTATTTTAATCCTCCACACAAGTTTCTGGAGCTGTACAAAATCATCAAATAGTCACATACATTTTTACTTTGAGATTTATGTACAATTAGACCATTTTATTGACATTAGGAAGGATCTATGGAGAGCAGAAGATTAATGGCCACAGTCTTTACTATTTTAATCCTCCACACAAGTTTCTGGAGCTGTATAAAATCACCAAATAGTCACATACATTTTTACTTTGAGATTTATGTACAATTAGACCATTTTATTGACATTAGGAAGGGTCTATGGAGGGCAGAAGATTAATGGCTGCAGTCTTCACTATTTTAATCCCTCACATAAGTTTCTGGAGCTGTATAAAATCATCAAATAGTCACACACATTTTTACTTAAAGATTTATATACGATTAGACCATTTTATTGACATTAGGAAGGGTCTATGGAGGGCAGAAGATTAATGGCCACAGTCTTCACTATTTTGATCCTCCACATAAGTTTCTGGAGCTGTATAAAATCACCAAATAGTCACATACATTTTTACTTAAAGATTTATGTACAATTAGACCATTTTATTGACATTAGGAAGGGTCTATGGAGGGCAGAAGATTAATGGCCACAGTCTTTACTATTTTAATCCCTTACATAAGTTTCTGGAGCTGTATAAAATCATCAAATAGTCACATACATTTTTACTTTGAGATTTATGTATAATTAGACCATTTCATTGACATTAGGAAGGGTCTATGGAGGTCAGAAGATTAATGGCCACAGTCTTCACTATTTTAATCCCCAATACAAGTTTCTGAAGCTGTATAAAATCGCAAATAGCCACCAGAATGAATATGGAAACGTGTCATGGTACTGAAGGGGTTAAGGTTAGTATATCGTAAAAATGAAGATAGTCTAGTAAAAAATAAATAAATAAATAAAAAGTAAAGTAATAAAATGATAATAGCAAAAATAAGGATAACTAAATGAATAAGATAAGATTAATAAAAAAAAATAATAATAAGAATTGATTGGAAAAAACGTCCATTATAATATATAAGGGAACAATTAATACCTT
>NC_059261.1:4056543-4061543 GCF_017591435.1 Portunus trituberculatus | reverse complement strand
GGTTTAGATAGCCAATATTTTAGCCCATTTCAAATTTGGGTTATAAAGTCATGAAGATAAGATAGTGACGATAAGAGTTTCCAAGAATATATTCACGTTTTGTATTTCAATATTGTTGCTTTCATGGATCTGTTTACGTGTTTATTTGCGTTAAGACTGTCAATATTTTAGTCCATTTCAAACCAGAGCAATATAGATATAACGATAACAGATTGTAACTATAAGAGTCTCCAAACATATATTCCTGTTTTATATTTCATTACTGTTACTTTTATTGCTCTATTTACTTATTTATTTGTGATTAGATAGCCAATATTTAAGTCCCTTTCAAATCAGATCAATAAAGTCGTGAATATAAGAGACTGTAACAGCTTCTAATAATATATTCACGTTTTACTATTGCACTACTCTTATTTTCGTTTATCTATTTACTTGATTTATTTTTAGATAGCCAATATTTTAGACCGTTTCAAATCAGAGCAGTAGAGTCATGAAGATAAGAGACTGTAACGATAACAGCTTCTGATTGATTGATTGATTGATTGATTGATACATTTATTGTTGCGTTAATAATGAAATGCAACAAATGAGGAGGATGGACCTTGCCACCCACTCCCAAGACAAAGACGTAAGGGTAGAGTATCAAAAATACAAAAATATATAATATATTGCACACCTTATTGCATAAATATCCTACAGTCTGGGAGCAAACATAGGATATTCCTTGAGTATATCCCTGAGAGTGGCTGGGTCTAGGAGATGGTTAATGAGGCTATACAGGTCATGTTGGTCTTGTGGCCTAAATTTAGCAATGAGAGGACATTATGGATTGTGACATAATGACGCAGAGTGTGTCCCTTTGGTGCAGCACACACCAGGAGACGCACTGACTTCCCAAAAGTATTTATCACGGCAGCGTACCACGCAACCACATGGACGACGAGGCCCGCCATCCTGGATGGCGGCACCGTCAGGCGCTTCTTGGGCACTGCCGGGGCGGACTGCACGGGGAGGGTCATCTCCAGGGTGGAGTGGTTGGTCAGCAAGGCCCTGACAAGAAAGGTTTCGGCAGTACATGTTGGCATATTGAGAAAGGCTACATAGTCAAGTCTGCCTCCTTGTACATGTGTGGGTGCATGTTCCCCAGTAAGCACAGCTGTATCTGTGGTGTCAAGGAAAGCCTTCCAGCACACACCATTGCCATTGGTGGTGAGATGGATTCCTAATTCCTTATGCCTGGCATTAAGGTCACCCATGATAACACTCTGCTCCTCAAGAACATATTCAGGAAAATTTGCAATATTTAAAGCACCAGCATGAATGTACATGTTTACAAAGTAAATTATTTCACCCACAGTGTGCAAGCAAACAGTAATGAATTCAATACCCTCAGTGACCCCCATTTCCATGAAGTTAACTGGAATCCCATGTTTAATGTAAGTGGCCATCCCCCGACTTCTGCCATCACCACAACTGAGGGTGTGGGAGGCATAATCCCGCAGCTCAGGCACCCTTGGCCCTACCTCCTGTAAGGCAATAATGTCAGGCTTATGGAGAAGGACATGAGAGTGTAGATCAGTGAAACGGGCATGTAGACCATTGACATTCCATGTTAGGGTGCGGAAAGTCTTACCGTTCATTGCAATGGTGTTGCATCTGTGTCTTCAGGCCGTCCACATCCTGTGTCAGGTGAGACATCTGCTCCATCAGGGTCTGCAGGCCTGACATCAGATATCCCTGGTCTGGCTTGGGGCTAGCAATCTGGCCTGGAGGGGGGGGGGCTGGAGCAGCGCCTCTTCCTGCGGCTGACCAATGTCCATTCACCAGCGGCATCTCCATCACGGTCTGCCTCAGGAGACTTGCCCTCTGAGGCAGGGAAAGCAGGGGCCATCCCCGAGGGGACCCGGGGTTGTCGCGTGGCTCCCTTGACTGGCTTGGTGGGTGCAGCCCTCCTCGGAAAGGGTGCAACGGCACCCACCCACACACTGCCCTGCAATATTGTCCTTTTCCTGGGGTGGGTCACACAGACTTTGCTGGCACACGTCACCATCTACTTGGTCCCGCTTAGCATTACTCACTAGACATGTGGTTCGGGCCACAGGGGGTGTCCCACTGGGTACTGTATTTTGCCGGTCCTTCTTGAAAGTGCCAAACTCACTACTGAGGGCAGAGATTGTTGCAGAAGATTGTCTTCTTTGGCAGCTAGCGCGTTCACCACTGCCATTAGCTGCTGGGTGGAGTCAGTGGCAGGCACCTCCTGAGTGCCCCCAGGCTAGGGCACTGTTTTAAAAGACGCAGAGGGCACTGTAGCAGTGCGCTGCGGCAATGGTGGGAACATGGCAGGTGTGGCCGAAGTGCCAGTGGTGGGGCAGGAAGGCTGGGACAGGTGAGGGGCAGCAGACAGGAAGGAAGGCTTAGTCTCCCAGGCGTTGGTCTGAGGAGGTGGAGCCTAGCGGAACATAAGTCTGGGCCGACTCACCTCATCAGTGGCAGGCTCCCTGTGGGGCCGAGGCGTGACGGTGCAGAGGGTGGAGTGGACGTTGTGGTCACCCTGACAATTACAGCAGCGAGGAGGAATTTTGGTGTGCCCTCCTTGATCTTATCCAGGCACTGTACTGACTTATGGGGGCCATGGAGCACAGTATTTACAGCGAGGGGCAGACTGGCAACGCCACTCCTTGTGTCCCCAGCGACTGCAGTGGCAAAATAAATCTGGCTCTGGCGTGTATCGCTCCACACATCGACGTCCAAGGCCCAGGAGATGCACCTCACTGGGCACCTTCCCTGTCACCACTACCAACAGTTGAGGCCTTGGCATCTGCCCAACCATTCCTCTCTTGGGCCCATGGAGGCCAGCTGGTACCTCTATCAGGTTAACAATGATGTGGGTCGACTCACCATGAATAATGACAGGGTGAGTGCCCTCCTCACCAGGCTCCTCAACAATCTCTATGTCTTCCAGGGCTAGTAAGCCGTCCTCCACCACGACAGGGTCCTCGGCGGGCATGGTCCTTTGTTGTGGTGGTAACACGTGCATCGCACCCTTTGTTGTGGAGTCGCTTAGGAGGCCTGGGCAGAGGCGCTTGCTTTTATCGTCTAAAATTTCAAGGCTTCCTGTTTATGGTTGGCAAATCGGCCCTATACCTCCCTCAATAGCCACTGAGTAGGCGTGATCACTCAAAACCACTTCTGATTTCCGCTTCCGCTTCCGCTGCCACACATGTAGACAAGCGGAGCCGATAAAAAAAAAAGAAATAATAATGAAAATAAAATAGCGCCCTTCCGTCTCAGCGGACAGGACGTAACTAATATAACAGCTTCTTAAAAATATATCAATGTTTTACAATTTCACTACTCTTGTTCTCATTGATCTATTTACTTTTTATTTGTGTTTAGATAGCCAATGATTTAGTTCATTTAAAATCTGGGCCATAAAGTCAGGAAGATGAGAGATTGTAACGACAAAAGTCTCAAAAAATATATTCATGTTTTATATTTCATTACTCTTATCTTCATTGATCTAGTTACCTTATTCATTTTTAAATAACCAATATGTAGTCCATTTCAAATCAGAGCAGTAGAGTCATGAAGATAAGAGATTTAGTGATAACAGCTTCTAAAAATGTATTCCTGTTTTACTGTTTCATTACTGTTATCTTCATTGATCTAGTTGCCTTATTTATTTTTAGATAGCCAATATTTTAGTCCATTTTAAATCTGGGCCCTAAAGTCATGAAGATAAGAGATAGTAACGATAAGAATCTCTAAAAAAATCTATCAACGTTTTACTATTTCATCACTCTTATTTTCACTGATCTACCGTATTTTTAGACAGCCAGTAGTTTAATCCCTTCTGAATCACGGCAGTAAAGTTGTAAAGATAAGGGAGAGTGAAGGCAATCTGTAATGCACTGATTGATGCAGCTTTGAATCTTTTCGTATCGTGTAACTCAGTTTATTTCGTCCCTTGGTTAGGTCAGGTAACTTGTCCTAACATAGACGAGGAGGAGGAGGAGGAGGAGGAGGAGGAGGAGGAGCTGGTGGAGAAAGTGGAGGAGGAGGAGGAGTAGGAGGAGGAGGAGGTGGAGAAGGAAGTGGAGGAGGAAAAGGAGGAAGACGAGGAGGAAAAAGAGCAAGACGAAGAAGAGGAGGAGGAGGAGGAGGAGGAAGAGCAGGAGATAGAGGAAGACGAGGAGGAAAAGGAGCAAGACGAGGAGGAGGAGGAGGAGGAGGAGGAGGAGGAGGACGGGGGAGAAGTATCCATCTAGACTGAAAAGAAATAATATTGAAAACACAAACACACACACACACACACACACACACACACACACACACACACACACACACACACACACACACACACACACCTTACATAAACTCACCGACAAAAATAATCTTACTTAAAACAATTCACGGTAACCTTTCTTTTCCCACTAACTCTACAGGACGTCACATTTCCAAGCATTTCGGATAAGACAGAGACCTTTCCACACACACACACACACACACACACACACACACACACACACACACACACACACACACACACACACACACACACACACACAGCATTCATATCTCGTCACTGAATCACTCCTTACTTTGTTTTGAAGATTGGCAATAACATGTTCCCAATAATCCGTGAAGAGACAGATTTCCAAGCATTTCTTATTACTATGCATCCTTTATCTATCCACTAACACACTATTGGTGACATAAACTCACTGAAATTAACCTCGTCTTTCTTTTAAAACATTTCACAATAATATTTTCCAAGTATTCGGTTAAAAAGAGATTTCCAAGTATTTCACATTTCCAACTTAACTCTCTTTATCGTCTAACACATTTTTACTGATACATATTGAAGCAAACCTCATCTCTCCCTTAAAACGATTCATAATAATATTTTTAAAGTATTCGTAAAGTCTTCTAAAATTTTTTATATTATCAACCACTCTCTCTTTATTCACTAACTAACTCTCGGTAGCATAAACTCGCTG
>NC_059261.1:4044043-4046543 GCF_017591435.1 Portunus trituberculatus | reverse complement strand
TCTCTCTCTCTCTCTCTCTCTCTCTCTCTCTCTCTCTCTCTCTCTCTCTCTCTCTCTGTTTATCTATCTATCTATTTATCTATCTATCTATCTATCTCTAACACAATATATCACTCGCCTGCAGATTTCCACCACCACCACCACCACCACCACCACCGGCCTCTCTGAAGCCACCACATCACGGCCCTGCGTCCCGTCACGGCCTCTCCGCTGGGTTGGTGAGTGTATTACAATGGCCCGTATTGAGAAACGCTCTGCTCTCTCACCACCACTGTCTTCCAAGGCCTCAGAGATGACCACCCGGCCTCCCAAGACTCTTATTCCTGTTAGTAATGAATTAATCTCGATAATGTCACTAGAACTCTTTGAAATTCTTGTTACTTCGCCAAGACTGTTTTCCAAGGCCACAGAGATGACGAGCCGGGTTCTTGAGTGTTTCTTCTATTAGTAATGCAGGAGTCATGTTAATCTGTCACTAGAATCGTAAAAAGTCTTAAAAATCGTTATCACTTCACTATGATTGTTTTTCAAGGCCACGGAGATGATTAGCAGTGTTCTCAAGTATGCCTCTGTTGGTCATATAAAAAGTTGTTTATCTGTCAATAGAATCGTTAAGAAAATATACTTAAAAACCCGTGCAGCCTCATTATGATTGTTTTCCAAGGCCACGGAGATGATTAGCAGTGTTCTGAAGTGTGTTTCGCCTGTTAGTAATGTAGAAATACTTGTCTCCACTTATTCAACTCTGCCTCCCTCAATACACTAATTAATCTTACTTTACCTTACCTTAAACCTTCTTCGTATGACCTTATCCCCGCTGTGTAGGTAGGACAAGTCGCTCCAATTAACTTGTTTTTTTCTAAGAAGTTAACTTATCTTAGCTAACCTACCCTAACCTAACCTTTGTTTTGCGCCTAACCTAACCTTACGTCTCATATTCGTTCATCCGTTAACCCCTTCAGTACTGGGACACATTTTTACCTTGATATTTGTGTACGATTAGACCATTTATTGGCATTATAAGGTGTTTATGGAGGTCAGAAGATTAATGGCCACAGTCTTCACTATTTTAATCACCGACATGAATTTCTGAAGCTGTATAAAATCACCAAATAGTTAGCAGAATGAATATGGAAACGCCTCATGGTACTGAAGGGGTTAAATACACACACACACACACACACACACACACACACACACACACACACACACACACACACACACACACACACACACACACACACACACCTAAAAATACATCAATATCAACCAAACACCTTTACCATTATACCTTTTCGATTAGTGACTTTTAAATATCAATGTACAGGTAGCCAGGTATGTGTCAGCCGTCCCTGCCTCACCTGCCCCTCCTGTCATTATGCAAGAGTAATTACCACACCACATACCTCGCCTCACCTTGATTCATTGCCGGTGTCCTTAAAATACTGAAAAAAACACGTAATTGAATTAAAAAGGACGAAATAAGAGATAGAGAACGATAAAGGTGGAAATAATTAAGAAAAAGAAAGAGAAGAAAATGCAGTATGAGAAAGTAACTAGTGATATTACCTGCATTGACTCACCTGTTGGAATTAACCCCTTCAGTACCATTACATATTGCCGTACTCATTCTGGTGACTATTTGATGATTTTATACAGCTTCACAAACTCACGTGGGGATTGAAATAGTGAAGACTCTGGCCATTAAACCTCTGACCTCCATAGACCCTTCATAATGTCAATACAATCGTCTAATCACACTTAAAACTATAGATGAAAATACGTCCCGGTGCCGAAGGGGTTAAGTACCTCTGCTCTGCCTTGCCTAAACTCACCTGGTCTTCATTTACCTGTGTTCCTTTTATCTTCACCTTACCTGGGTTTTCCTTACCTGTGTTTTGATTAGGGAAATACACCTTACCTTATCTTATCTTAACGTGATATAACCTTATCTTAGTTTATCTTATGTTCTTTTGTCTTGATTAGCATACCTGGGCTTCCCTCACCTGTGGTTTAACTAGGGGAATACAGCTTACCTTATCTTATCTAACTTAAGATAAACGTATTATTTCTGTACCTAATTTTATCTAATTTAATCCAACCGAACCTTTCTGTACCTGATTTTACCTAACCTGACTATATTTCATTTTGTCCATCTCCGTAATGCAAGGCTTAACCAGTGCTCTCAATCATTAAACATTATCCTCTCCATCTCCCTCACGCAGGAGTTGACCAGTACTCTCAATCCTTCACCACTATTCTGTCCACCTCTCTAATGCAAGAGTTAACCAGTACTCTCAATCCTTCACCACTACTCTGTCCACCTCTCTAATGCAAGAGTTAACCAGTACTCTCAATCCTTCACCACTATTCTGTCCACCTCTCTAATGCAAGAGTTAACCAGTACTCTCAATCCTTCACCACTATTCTGTCCACCTCCCTAATGCAAGAGTTAACCAGTACTCTCAATCCTTCACCACTATTCTGTCCACCTCCCTAA